>NC_035444.2:156975582-157282524 GCF_002127325.2 Helianthus annuus
CACGTTCCTCTTCAGTATAAGTTTTATAATATATGTCCCCGACGGTATCCTTCGCACCTATCACATTGGGGTTATAGCCCCCAGCTCCTCCAGAGCTTGCACCACTAGACACATAGCGCCCTAACCCCTTAGAGGTAACAATCGGCGCAGCAGGGGGAGGTTTTGGGACACCAGACTGCCCTTGAACAGAAGACTGATCGGCAGCTCTTTCTTTCCTCGCCTCTTCCGCCTTCCTCTGCCTATCCGCCTCCTCCCTCAGCTTTCTCTCCTCTTCCGCTTTCCTCTTCCTCTCCGCCTCCAGCTTTCTCTCCTCCTCCTCCTTCCTCTTTTTCTCTTCCTCTTCTTTGCGCTTTCGCTCTTCAGCCTTCTTCTGCGCAGCAATCCTACTCTCTTCTTTCTTCCGATCCTCTTCTGCCTTTCGCTGCGCTTCAGCAGTTTTCGCAGCATCACGCGCAGCAGAATCGGAAGGTTCAGTGGCAACCTTAGGTTTTTTCGTGCTGGGTTCAACAAACTTAACCCCCTTTTCAGGGGTCTTCTTCTTGATCTCTACAAGAATAAAGCAAACGCACTTGAGCAAAAAGAGGTTAAATTATAAAGAAGGGAGATAAGAGCATACCAGGAGAAAACTGGTATAACGAGCGCAACTTGCTCTTCTTCCCAACAACGGGAATAACAACTGAAACAGGCGCAGAGGCCACACCAGTTGTCGCCTCGCTTCTACCCCTCTTTCTTCCAATCAACGGGGCAGTCTCTTCTTCCTCTTCTTCTTCATCCTCAGGTTGAGATGGAGTTGCGTCAGCATCCGGGTTACGAGAACCCGCGCTCCCAGAGCCCTTTGACCCACCAGCGCCAGTCTTTCCCATAGCTGCATATGATAAACCTTCATAAGAGTCACTGATTATCACGTAATCGTCTAAGTCACGTTGCCGGAGGCGAAACGTACCTTTGACAGCAGCAGTAGTTGCGCGTAGGGATGGCAAAAATACCCGAGCCCGACGGGTATACCCGAAACCCGACACAAATGGGACGGGTATACCCGATACCCGACGGGTATTGGGCCGGGTATGGGATTAGTTTTAAAAATTTTCGCGGGTATGGGTCGGGTATGGGATTAGGTGATACCCGACCCGATTACCCGAAATCACATACCCGTTTACCCGAACTATATACCCGATCATATATCCGAATTCTTTAACTTATATTTATGGGATTAGTGATTTATTTTAGTATGTTCATATTGTGAAAAAAATAAATTTTCTTTTTGTATATGTATTTGATAATAGTATTTATATTTTATATGTTGTGATGTATATACATATAAGTGTATAAGTATCATAAAGTTATTCTTAATTTATGATATAACTTATATGTATGCAATGTACATTTTTTGTTTATAATAGTTGTTGTATATATAAAAGTATATAATAATTATAATAGTAAAGAAATGTATTTGAAAATCTCAACGTATATCTTTTAACAAACTAATGGGTATACCCGATACCCGCGGGTATACCCGATACCCGACGGGTAATTACCCGACAAATACCCGACGGGTATTGGGGCGGGTATGGGACACGATTTTACAACCGGGTATGGGTATGGGATTACTAATACCCGACCCGAACCCGACCCATTGCCATCCCTAGTTGCGCGACTGGCGCCAGGACCCTTGCTGGTCACTTCAACATCCGCCTTCTTTTTCTTCTTCGAAGGTTTCTTCTTCTTCTCCTCTGGGTCAACCCCCAGATCGCGCAACACACCTGCAAAGATTTTAGGCAACGAACTTAACTCGCCATTCGAAGACCCTACTGACTCCTCGCTGGAAAGATAGAAAGTCTCTTTCCCAGCAGAAGTCACAGAGCGCAATGGACGAGGTTTAGGATATTGCGCACCTTCAGTTGCATCCGGCGGCGAGGCGAAGGCGTCAGCAGGAGGAAACATGAAGTTCCCTTTTATCTGGTCATACCAGCCTTCCTCATCATCGCGCAGAGGGCGAACGCCCATGGAGCCACCAAAGGCTGGGAAGGCAGCCTGATAGAGTTGCGTCTCTACACAACAAAAACAAAGTATAAGAAACCAGTTAAGTGAATGTACTCGGAAACAAAACAAAAAGGGGGAAAGTATCTAACCTTGCTCCCCGATCTTCAAGACCGGGAGTTCCCTGCTACTAGGTGACCACTGGTCACTCATCTTGGCAGCAACCAGAACATTCTCCCCAAATACCCGGTTAGGGGTTGCGGTAAGCTGCTGATACCACCGAGCAGACTTCGGTATAGGAAGGTCCTCCTTTGGTATAACCTCGGTCCATTCCCTAAACGGCATAGCTATTGGCAAGACTTCCTCCCGGATGAAGAAGAACTTGGGTTTCCAGTCGTGGAAACTCTTGGGAGGATTCAACAAAATCTTCTTAGCCGTACCACGGCTAGCAAAAGAAAAGAACCCCATTGTTCTTTGCAGTTGATAGAAGACACGAAACTTATTCACCGTCGGCTCAATGCCGTGAGATTGACACAAGAACTCAAAGTGCCTCACCCTCACCATCCCAGGTGGGCTTAACTGTGAAATATGAAACTTGTAGTAGGACAATATGCTACCAAAGAAGTTAGTCGCCGGCAGCCGGAAGTTTCCTTGAAGGAAGAAGTCTTCGAACAAAGTAATGTAACCGGGTGGGGCATCAGCCGCGGTCTGACCCTGAGCAGGGTACCGGGCATCCCACTCCGGTGGAAACCTAAAACTTCGAACGATCTGTTCGAATAAACCTAAGTCCCATCTCAGGACTGGGACTGGCCCCTCCTCACTAACAGGAGCTTCTTGATGTTCTTCACTCATATTTCAAGAAAAAGCTGGAAAAAACTTGAAGAAAGTTTGAAGATTTGAAGAAATCTTGAAGAAAACGAAGAACACTTTGAAGATTCAAAGAGTTTTGAGAGGAAATTAGAGAAGAAACGAAGAGAAAGTGAATCCCTCACCCTTCTCTTCGGATATTTATACCCATCGCATTTAATGCGATGGGTAACCGTGCCGCACTAGCCGCAAGGGCAACCAACGAGAGGTTGCCACGTCGAGCGGGAAAACAGGGACGACGGTTACCACGCGCGCGTGGCACCCACTCTCCTGACATGAAGTGCAACCGCCGCAGGTGGCATGATGACACCCGTGCCAGGGGTCAACTCAAACGTCGCCCTCAGCGACTTATCTCACCAACCTGTCAGAGGTTCAAATTTCGAAGTTTCCCGCCATAAAACGTGCAAGTAACTTCATGCAGAAGTCACAAGAGTCGCGCCAGATATACGTAAACTACTAACACCTCGCGCGATTAAAAGGACAAACAAGATATCACTCGACACCTGCCTAGTACCTGCGCATCGAAAACTACAGTTTCCTACATGCGCCTTACAAGTCAAGACCAAAAGGACAACTTCCCCTTCTCTTATTTTTATCAAGTCCAGAGCTCCAACCACTTGCGTTGCGCATGGTGCAGCACTGGACTGGGGGGACTTGAAGGGGTATGGTCCCAAAAAGTCGCGCAAACCTCATAACAGGTTGCACGTGAGACCATACTCCTTAGCATAACAACTTGATAATAACAGCCTCGCGCAGCTTACGTCACATTATGACTTAGCCCCGCGCGAGGAAGAGCACATAATGAAGTCAGATAGCAACACTTAGCATGAAAACAATGGTATAAGTGAACACACTAGCCCCGCGCGGGTTAGTTGCCACCAAGCAAAATCCTCTCCATAAGAAGACGCGCTGTTACCTACAGAGGTACACAGGGTACGAGTGGCAGGAAAAAGAGCCAATGAACGTCCAGCAGGCTCTGTTAAATCGTGCGCCACGATCTTCTGACGATAAGTACACAAGGACGCCTACATGGCACCAATCGAGAGACGGGGACAACTGTCCCACGAGCTCCACTTGTCTGCTGATGACGGAAGGGACAACAAGGCCGACAACAATGACACGTGGCTCCAATCAAGGTGCGCCAGCACCGACAAGCATCTAGAAGCCACTAAGCAGTCGAGGCCAGCGAGGCAAAGAGCATATTCGTTGTTGTCCGTTTCTGGCCCAAGGCCCATCAGCCCACAACCTCTTACACCACTCTGGCTATAAATAGAGAACTTCATCCCTCAGGTTATTCATTCTATTCTCTCGGCTCTCACTCTTTACTACTTAATTACTCTCAAAGCAGTCGCTTATTCTCACGCCGGAGCCCGGTTAAGAGGGAAACCCCCACATTCCCCTCTTAACGAGTAACGGTGTTCTGTTTTGCAGGTTGAGTAACCAGTCGGAGCTCAAATACCTAAAAGAAGATTAACCTCTATGAAAGGAACATAAACCCACCTAATTAATACCTTAATTAGATCAGTGTTTCTTCATTGTTATATTGTATTATTATAGAATTTAATTTATTTTCAAATAACTTTCTCCTTTCACTTTCTGTAAAGTTACTTGTAAAAACTGAAAGAAAAATAGTAGAATCTGAGTGAGTGATGAACTGGACCAACCATAGTGACCAAAAAGAAGTAGTTGGCTGACATTTACAACAGTGCTTTTGACCATTCAAACATCTTTTTACCATGGTGATTCATAAATACAGGTATTGTTGTATTTTTATACTTCTTTTATTATACATATTTATAATTAAAGTTTTACATCAACTACATAACCTTTAATTACTTATTTAGTTATTTACACAGTAAATTACAAAAAAAAAAAAAAAAAAAACACAGTCCTATATTATATATAATTATCCTTTAAATGTAATAATATCTTAAACCTTTTTTTAACTACATCCTTTTCTTTTTCCTTCTATATACTTTATCTTCTATCCATTACCTAAACATGCTTATAGGCTTCTCAAAATTTTCCACTTAAGACTCATTATGGGTATGTTGTTACACTTACATAGCGTATCTATTTATAAACTTGATTTTTCATTTTTATATATGCACAAACGGCCGTCAAGTTTCTATATAAAAGGTTATAAGTTTGAATTATGGTTTACTTTTGGTGAAAAATACATGTGTGAAGTTAGTTTTTTTTTTTTCTTTTTTTGGAATATATGGCGAGACGTTTATAAAAGTATAGAAAACCAGACTGGAATCCGAAAGTTATAATATTAGTTACTTAGTTGCAAACAAGACAAACTATTTAAACAAATAACAATATTTATGTAATTCCATTTTGTTTTATTTTATTGAGATAATCCTTCATTGATTCATACTTGCCAAGTTACATCAAAACAGAAGGTAGATGGGCAAAATGCTGTGCCGCCACCCCTTTCTGAATTGCAAACCCTAATCTACCAAAGACAAAACCCTACCCCTGAAGCTGAACAATTGTTGTAGATGACCCATTGGACCCTGGTCAGGAATTGGTTAGCTTCTACCGCTAGGGAGCCAAATGTGTCAAAGGCAAAGGGACAAAAACATGCTGGTTCTCTGCACAAACTTTAGCGTGCTTATCAACTTTATTTTATATAGTATTATTTTATAAAAAGGCGTTGCACGCGGCATGCCTAACAACACTATGGCGAAGTAGGAACGCAGCTGTGTTTGACCAGATCCCGTGCTCGATTCAGAAGACAATCGGGGAGGTGAAATCCCTTAGTTACTTATGGGGCAAAGGCAGATCGAAGTCTGCATGTATTATTAACTGGGAGGTCTGGGGTGGCTTTAAATTGTATAAAGTGGGGTGGTAGTTCCATTTTGGAGCTAATAGCATTGCTGTGTAAATATGGTTGTGGGCTAAGGTTTCTTTACTCCACTGTGTTTAATAAAATATTTCATTGGACGTTAAAAAAAAGTAACAGGTGGATTATTTGCTCAATATCTTAGGCTAATGGGTATGGAGAGCCTCATCTCCAAGGGGATGAGCCGTCACGTCAGCGCCACGTAGACTCGGCTTGGAGGGGATGGACCTAGGGGGGTGGGGGATGAGCCCCTTTATGTATATATGTATGTATGTATGTATGTATAGGTTATTGTGAGAGAAAGGAGGCCCGTCTCCTCCGGCTGTGGGGAGCCGCTTTTGCCAAGCCGAGCCCAGGGGCGGTGTGGGGGACCGGCGCCGGTCCTAGCCGGGCCTCAGCCGGCCCCCATACCCTTTAGTGTTACGTGGGTTAGAAAGATAACAAAAGAAGTGGAATTGTGTATGGAAATGAAAGAGATATATAATGGAGTTTGCAGGGACAAACGCTGGTAGTATGACGTAAGATGATCAAGACACTGTTTCTTGGGTTGCACATTTATTCTTTTAACATACATTTTTTTTAAATAATAATATACTACTTCACTTTTTATTCTTTATTTTTAACTTGTCATTTCAACAATCAAGGCCGTTCCTACATTTTTTGAGACCCTAAACGAATTATGAAGTGGGGGCCTTAATTTCATCGATAAACTCTCCTCCAATCCCGACGCCATGGGTGATTACCCTTACTTTTTTCATCTAGTGATAGCCGATAGGCTAGAAATTAAAAGCAGGTTGCGATAGGAAGTGGGAACGATGATTGCGGCTGTATTAGGGGCTTTAGGCCCCTAAATGCCAATGATTAGGTCGACGGTTGTTGTGTTTTAATATTTGGAAATCAAGGTTAAATTGGTTTTGAAACTTGGCCTTTTTTGCTAAACAATATTTATTTTAGGCTCCTTCAATGAAAAACAAGTTTATTTTTGAGATAAATGTATTTATTTGGGCCTTATACATATACTATATAAAAACTTTCAAAAAACTTGGAGGCCCTTATTTTTTGGTGGCCCTAGGCCCGTGCCTAGGTTGTGAAAGCTATGGAGCCGGCTCTGTCAACAACGTTATCTGTCAGGCTGGTAAGCGGGGAGGGGAGCGGGGGAGGGTGTTTGCCGCGGGGGCACACCGCCGCCAGCCTTGTTCACCGCAAGAGGGGAGCCAAAATGGTGGACTAGTCACCGCATGGAATGTTAGACATTTTTCGTTTATTAATTACTTATTTTGTTAAAATGAAGGCTAAATGGAATGTTTATGAGTGCGGTAAAATAGAATGTTTGTAATTTTATTTTGTTAAAATTATTTTGTTTTATTTATTAATTAATTAAAAAAGAAAAAAAAAGTTTCCCTCATGAGAGGTGCACCCCATACATTTTTTTGGCAAGAAGGGAGTTAGAGAGGGTAAATGACATGACATCGTACGATTGGGTTAAAAAATCTTTCCCCTCACCTCATTAGGGGGCGCCCCCTTCACCCTAAGGATCTTCCATCGAGTGTCGAGGTGAAGGGACGGTGGATACCACGTCGCCTCCAGTGATTTTTTTTGCGATGAGCGTGGTCACACTCCCCTGTTATTACTATTGTTTTTATTATTATTACGGTAATAGCTGTATATTTGGTTGTTATTATTACTGTTATTACTATTGTTTTAATTATTATTATTATTATGGTCAAGAGTTAAGTTGTATATATAATAAGGGTAAAGATCAAATAGGAAGTTAATTTTCGCTAGGAAGGATAGGAAGCCATAGGATTATGACATGTGGCACATTTTAAAATAAAGAGAAAGGGTATTTTAGTCAATCCAACTCCTTCTTCTTCCTTTTTCAAAACCCAGTAAATTCAAAAATCCACAATTTTCAAAACCCACAATCTTCAACTATTTCTTCACTTTCTATCTCAATAATCACTACATTATAGTGCGATTTTCATCACCAATCAATGATTCAGAACCCGATCAACGTGTTCTTCAGCTTTTTTTTAAGAAAACCCAGTTTAATTTCATAAAAAAAATCTCGTTTTTCCGGTGATTTTGGAGATAATCACTCGATTCGTTCGATTCGAGCGTTGATAAGTGTTTCTATCATTCAAATTTCGTCAATTGATGAAGAAATCGGCTTCAATTCATGTAAGAAATTCTTTAATTTCATTTTCATGATCTGGGTTTTTGATTTAGTCATTGCGTTTTACGATCTTTGCGGGGGTCCAGGGGCGGCAGCCCCCGGTAGCGGGGTCCCAGGGGCGGCAGCCCCTGGCGGGGTCCAAGGGGCAGAGCAGAAAAATTAATTTTCCAGAAATTGGCTCATTTTGAAGACAGTAATTCGTAGACAATTCAGACAGTTCACAGTGACAGGCAGTTTTATGTGTCCATTGCGTTTTAGAAATAAGAGAGTTTTATGTGGTTTCTGGCTATTGCGTTCTAGAAAAAAAACACATTTTTAAGTGTTTTTAGTCATTGCGTTTTAGGTAAAACACATTTTTTAGGTGTTTTCAGTCCATTGCGTTTTAGAATGAGTCATTTTTAAGTGTTTTCTGGCCATTGCGTTTTACATATAAGACATTTCTTTGTGTTTTTGGTGCATTGCGTTTTAGGTAAAACACTTTTTTATGTGTTTCAGTCCATTGCGTTTTAGAAAACAGACATTTTAAGTGTATTCTGGCCATTGCGTTTTACAAATAAGTCATTTCTTTGTGTTTTTGGTGCATTGCGTTTTAGGTAAAACACTTTTTTATGTGTTTTCTGGCCATTGTGTTTTACAAATAAGACATTTCTATGTGTTTTCTGGCCATTGTGTTTTACAAATAAGTCATTTCTTTGTGTTTTTGGTGCATTGCGTTTTAGAAAAATGTCATTTTTTAGGTTTTTTTTCATTGCGTTTTACGTGGTTTTTCTATTGCGTTTTACGCAACTGGGTTTAAATTTTTTTTTAAAATATAGCAATAGTATACTCGTTTTAAAGATAAAAAAACGCTCGTTTTTTTGGTGCAATTTTTATAAAAAAAATAATGTCGTATGAAAGAGTTATTAACGTTTAAAAAATGGGGGGGAATTGGAGGAGAGAGAAACTATTGGCTTGGATTGACTAGAATGCCCTTAAACAAACTCATGCGCCTCTTTTTTTCTTTTCAATTTCCCTGATTTAATCTTAGCCCTTGATTAAATTAATGGATGGTCAAGATCACTTCCTATCCTTCCTAGCCAAATAAACTTCCTATTGTATCTCCACCCTATATAATAAATTAAGTACCTAGGAAAGCTTAGATAATAAAAATATAAAATATTAACTTAAAACAAAATTTATATTTTTATATAACTTTTCATTTTTTTCAGTAATAAAGTATAAAACTTGGAGATAAAAACGTCACAAATTGGATTGTGAGGTTTTTACAATGGCACAAGGCATATAATAATTGGGAGATGGGCATGAAATGGTCTTTTTTTAAGAGAGAACGATGCTATGGCCACCGAATCCTTCCATCAAGTTATTATTTTTTTTTTTCAAAAAACAAATATCTATATCTATATCAATATTTGTATTCTATCTATACTTTATTAAAAAAAATAAAATATCTGTATCTATATCTATATTCTATCTATACTTTATATAATAATACAAGTATACTTACTAATTTAAAACATCAAGATAATCACGATCTAAATTTATGGCATGACTCTTTTAATATATCCATTCTTTCAACACAACTTGAAAAAAATCCTATAATTTTATGGAAAGAAGATCCGTTATTTTTCTACTAACCATCGGCACCCTATCGATGAATTTCGTGTTTAATTCGGGCATGGGTAATGACATCACCAATGTAACGGAGTTCACAAAGGCCACAAGTCACTGACGGATCAACGGGCAAAGATTCATTGACGAGCACTTGCAGATCACCGGTGACCATATAACTGGTTGATCAACGACAAAATGTTCAGTGGCGGATCACCAATTATATGTCACTAATGTATTTTTCACTGACACATCACCAACGGTCTGTCACTAATGTCAGTTCGTTTGTTTAATCCCGCAGGGATTTTTTTTATCGGTGAAGATTTTTTTCAATAGTGTTAAATTTTTAATTGTAATGTTATGACATAAAATGGCTGTCCATGAATTCATGCACATGTGTACACATATATATTATACATACAAATATATGTGCACAATTATTTGCAGATAAGAAAGGAGGCAAAAATCTCAGTATCTCACTCCTCCAAAGATTCCAATGAAATCTTCTTATGCTTAGGCTTATTTTTATCTCCTGTTTATTCTAATCATATTTTTATATTTTGGAATGTCTAAAATTGTTCTGAAATTGTCTTCTTCTATTTACTAAAATCCAAATAAATGAATTGCAGTGAAATTTTTGGGTTGAAAAATCACAACCCCTATAAACACAAGTGATTGGTTTGTCCCCAACTCTGTATTTTTAATCTTTCTAATATATACAAAAAAATGTTCAATTTCCAACGAAAGTGGTGTGCCTGCGGTTCCCAGACACCTTCCAAAAACATAAAAACACTCACATAAACATACACTTTAACATTTTCTGTAACGGTGGATTTTATTAAAAACCAAAGTGATAACAATATACATACAAGTTAGAGGAAATCAAAAGCTAATCAATTTGCCCATTCTATAGAAAACATTTTCTCTATTCTTCACCAAATATAAATAATAGCTTTAATATCCGCCATAAGCCTTGCACAGTGGCGGAGCTTGACCAAAAGTTCCGAGGGGGCGGAAAGTCATGGGACCCAATTTATATATTGTATAAATATTTAGACAAAAATAATTGGAGAGACAATCCTATATAATTTTAAAATTTTCTGACGAAAAAAAGAAAATTTTACATTTTTAACCGAAACATTCGGTTGGGGGGTGGGGGTGGGGGGGGGGGGGGGTTTGCACCCCCACTTTACACTAAGCTACGCCACTGACCTTACAATTTCGATCATTTTGCCCGAGAAGACGAACTCATTGCGAAGTTTTCAAATACTCCAACTTGCCGTTAACATAATAGCATAAACATTCACTTACATGCATAATGCATTGCACCGAATATGATATCCTAGTGGTTAAGTGGTGTGCTATTCAACCAAAACACTAGGAGCTTAAATCTTAGAAGATGGAGACATTAGTGTATTTATCCTAGATATATCTTGAAATTGTAGGTCAAAAAGAAACATGCATGATACATATATGATGCAGGATGAGGTTTATGAGTGAACAACATCCTTGTTTGTGAACAGAGTGAACCAATCCCAACCATTCATTTGATTAGTTGTTGAAAAGGTTAGGATTGTAGTTATACATTTAATCCTTTTTTTTAATTCATTTTTAATAATTTACTAGCAGTTATATGTCCTTTATTTTAGGAAGTTAGGAGATCTCCTTTGATTATATCAAAGATTCGATTACATCTCTATCCATTTTTTTCGAAATTATTGTGTATCATCCTCTAATTTTGTTTTGTTTAACTTACATTGGTGACTGTTTTTAAAACCTTTGCTACTTTGTTTTATTACATTTTTCATTTTATATATTCATAACGTTAATTTATATGCTTTAACAAAATTTAAAACACAAGGAAGCTTTAAACCCCCATAGTATAAAATCACTATTTGTTTTTATTCAAATCATTTGAAAAAATTAACATGAAAGCTTTAACCAACGTACCCCTCTACTTCAGTAGCTACACATTGACAAATCTCCATATCCACACCTGTGTATTTATCGTTAATACATCTGTGCACTTCACGCATGTACACATGTGTATATTCATAAAATAACCTTTGTCAACACAATCTACGTTTTAAATTTTGTTAAAGCATATAAATTAAACCATACAGTGTGATCTTCTAAAGTATTGTACATTATGTCCGAAAAAACACAGCCATAACCACATTAACATTAACACAAACTAGCTTAACATCCAGTTTCAAGAAAAAAAAACCCAACCACATCACGTACGCACATATCGGAAAATCAGAAAGACAAAATCATAACTACAAGTGTCTGCATTGAACATTTTAACCAGAAAACCTATTCGCTATGTCATATGCAACCGCTTCAGCCATTACTTCATCGCGTAGCGTGTTAGCCTGTGAACACACAATCTTTACAGCATACGTTTTCCTTAACCTGGTCAGACACGCCTTTTTTGGCGTGTGCACAATCGGAAACCTGCTATCCCATTAATTCTGTTTTTCCAAACCAAGTCTCCATGTGACGCATGACGAACACCCTACAAACAACATTAACCACACAACATGTTTTAAATACTTACTGGTTCTCATTTGGAGGATTGGTATATCAATTGAAATACGACAACAAAAGTATAAACGACATGCATCAGATTTTTGTGTAACAATCTTAACAGCTATAGAAAACAAACATTATTCATTTACAATACCACTAAACATATGTGTATACACATACAACCCTAATATACTTATGTGTATCCTAATATACTTATGTGTATACACATTGTATTTGTAACTATTATGAACGATATACACAAGTGTACAGAATCAAGATTACATACAAACATTATTCATTGACATAAACGTTACATGCAATATTTTTTGTTTAAATAACCATATACAATACTGCTATACATTTATGTATACACACAGCACTGCTATACATATGTGTATGCACAGTGAATTTGTAACTATAGTGGAAGATATACACAAGTGTACCACATCAAGATTATACCACAGAACATAAAGAAAACAAACTGCATACCATCGCGGCGAATAAAGTTCCAAAAAACAGAGTAACATCATCACCTGTCTTCACATAACCCTAACCTACAAACCAAGTACTAATGTAATCGAAATCCGTTTAATCGAAACACAACAGCGTACCAATAACTAGTGATTAAACAACCATTACAACCTCAAAATGATCTCACAAACAATGAAGGAACGAAACCCTAACTTTTCGATTTCAAAAAATTAAAAGAATTAATACTTATACACAGTTGGAATCGATGTACTGGATATAAACTTACCAATGATAAGCTTTTGTTGATCTTCCTCTCCGAAATGCCGCACGGTGTATTATACTGAGTATCTCCGGTCGCCAAAAGAGTGGGTGGCAATTCTGTTGTTGTGTTTAGAGAGAGAATGGAATTATATAAAATCAATTACGTTTGCTGGTTCCCAAAAATACACTAGGTGTAAATTTACTTAAATATCCATATTCATAATTTTTATTTATTATATTTTTCCAAATAATTACAAAATTACCATTAACTCTAAAGAGTTAATTACTGTTTTCGTCCCTGTGGTTTTTCAAAAATCACTATTTCAGTCCATTAGTTTAAAAATTGCGATTTCAGTCCCTGTGGTTTCACTTTCGTAACCATTTCAATCCGTTATTCTGTTAAGTACAGGGACTGAAATGGTTACGAGGTGGACTGAAATGGTTACGAAAGTGAAACCACAGGGACTGAAATCGCAATTTTTAAACTAATGGACTGAAATAGTGATTTTTGACAAACCACAGGAACGAAAACAGTAATTAACTCAACTCTAAATCTCATCATCTAATAAATAAAGGGTCATGATCTGTTCACTTTGTTCACAACTAAATCATTGTTCACTCTAGAACCCTACCCATATGATGCATACATATGTACTTGCATGAGGATATACCTACATACATATACACATATTATCAGTTATGATATGATTAGATTAGAATACAGTGATTTGTGTGATAGTGTAAATACTAGGATGAAATAATTAAGTTTCAAATAAAATAAGAGTTGATACGTGAAATAGAAGGGTAAAGTTATTCTATAAAGTCTTCTAAAAATAAGAAGTGTACAAAGACATAATGGATCGCAAAATATAACACAATGTCGAGCAAAATATAATACAATGTCGAGAATATAACACAATGTCAAAGAAAAAGACACAATGAGTCACGAAAAAGACACAATAATGCAAATATAGAAAAGACATAATGATAAATAAAAAAACACATTGATGTAAACAAAAAGTCTAAAATCTACAAGCTAAACTTCTAAAAACAAAAACCTAAAATCTCACATCGTAGAGTTCGATAAGACGGTTCCAATACCGCTTGAATGAGATCAATCAGAGTCCGTTTGATACCCTTCTTACGAATTTTTATTTTTAGAAGACTTTGTATTTGATATAACCCATTTTTTAAGTTCAAAAACATGTAAATTATAGTTAGTTTTGGGAATGTCACAACTAATTTATGCACTACTACAAAAATAACTATATGTTACCGTTTTCATAGGTAACTCTAGTCACAACTAATTTATCCACCGTTTGGTTTTGGAATGTCACAACTAATTTATGCACTACTACAAAATAACTATTTGTTACCGTTTTCATATATGAACTCAAACACAACTATTTATGCACCATATTCAACCAAAATTAGCGATAAAAAATTCCAAATCAGAAATACCCAATTTTCTCATTTTACTTTTTTTAATTGCCCTTGTTGCCCGACTACCTGTCATTGCTTTGTAATTGTCCTTTTTCGTGTGGAATGATATTGTTTATTGCTTTTTTTAATGAGATGCTCTTTTTTTCAATTACTTGAATGGATTCATGGATGGGAATTTCGTAGAATATATGTGGGTGTGTCACGTGAATGCATAAGATGTCAAAATCTTGGGTTAAATATTTCGACAAGTTTTGCTTCTATACAAAAAATAAATAAAAAAAGAAAAAAAAAAAAAAAGAAAGAAGGGAAAGCAAATAAAAGGATACGCATATATATGCTCACGCTTTCCATTCCCTGTGAAAATCTTTTTCTTTCAGGGTAAAAACTAAAAACAGAACTTCATAATTTTACAGAATCATTAATAATTTGTTGTAAATAATCATTAATAATTTGTTGTAAATATTATATGAATTTATATTTATTTTTTTAGCTATAACACCAAAATCATACATCCACAAGACCGACTACTAAATTTTACACAAATGTCCAATATAGGACTAGAACGCGCAACTAGGGGTGTTTAAAAGTATCCGTATCCGAAAATCCGATCCGAACTATCAGACAACCGAATCCGAACTATCCGATTTTCGGATTCGGATAGTGATTTTCAAAATTTTTCGAATATCCAAAAAAGAATAATTTTTATTTTTTATCGGATATTCGAAGTATCTGAAAATATTCGAAATATTCAAAAATTTATAATTGAATATCCGAAACTATCTGAAGTATCCGGCTCCGAATATTAAAAAACTAATAAAAATTAGAAATTAAATATAAATTTGGATATTCGGATATTCAGTTTTGAACACCCCTACACACAAACACTTGAGAGGCAACAACTACTACACTTATTGACTACAAGCCATTTGATATTGGTATCGTCAAACTACAACCCATTTGGTATTTATGTTTACGTCTAAAGTTGTCTCAACCTTCATCAATAAAGGTTAAGATCTTTGATTTGCCTTATACAACACGATTGCGATAAATTTAAACTATCCTACTTTATTTTTAACAACTCCCTCTCATCAATCTTAGATCCAAAACATAATATTTAACTTTATGTAGTCAGTAAAGATAATATCTAATAGTGAGAGTTTTGTTTTTATGCATACCCTTGGCTCATATGTCAATCTTGATATTATCAAAACCAAGAGTATACATTTTTTAAGACTTCCCTAAACTATTCAAATCCTCTCGGTGTATAAACATAAAACACATGGAAATACATTTGTTTGAAATATCATAGTGATAAAGAATAAAATGTGAAGAATATAAAAATTAATCTAAACTAAGCAAAATCTAGAGGGGGAAAGTATATTGTAAAACTACTCTTAAGTTAACTGCTTTGTATCAAGGTTGTAAAAATCGTTAGCCGCTAGTCGGCCTGTGAGATACCGAATAACGATTAAACGGGATTAATCGTATTGAGATTTTATATCCAATTCTTATTCTTACACATTTTTTATGTATATTTTTTAAGTAGACATGTTTTAACACCTTAATTGACTAGTATTTTCAAGCAGATATGATTAATTGCCAGAATTTACTGGTTTTGGTAAAAAAAAAAATTAGCCTAAACTTGGCTGGAATCGGTTGACCACCGTCGATTTTTGGATAATTAAGACTGGGTTTGACCAATGTTGACCACCTAATGATAATTGACCAATTGGATAAAAATTACTCGAACAATTAATCGGCGATTAATCGAAGGCTAGTCGAGATTTTTACAACCATGCTTTCTATTGGTAGATACAAAATACGGTAGATACTTATAACAATCATAAAATTAACTTTAATTTTATGATTGTTATTACATGAATCATGATACGTTTGGGTCAAAAGCTGATAGCATCAAAATAGCAGTCATGAATATAGTACATTATGATAAACATATTACCTTAATTGAGTAAAATGTTTTGCTGCTCCTTTAGCCCCACTTGGCATTATCATGTTAGGCTGCTTCCTTCTCATCGTTTATTAGTTTTCTTGGATTTTTTGACGTTAGTTATCGATTTTTTCCAATTTTAATTTTAAAAGTTAATTTTTATTCACTAAAATAACAATCATAAAATTAAAAAGGACACATCTTTCTTGATGCATTCTTTGAAATCATGAAGATAGTCTAAGTTGGTTAACTATAATGGAAACCAATGTCTATGCGACACATGCATGGTAGCACTTTTGCGCCAACTAGACTTCTTTTGTACCGATGACACATGTTACGTCACACTACCATGACGTTTAGCGTAATGTGATGGGGGTATGTGCACTATGGTACAAAAATGGAGAAGATTTGCGTTTAGATCGTGGGGTATGGTGGGACGGGGGTTGGGTTTGGGTTGGGGCATGAGTTGATACGTGGCGGGGGGGGGGGGGGGGGGGGCAGACATGGGCCGACCCACATTCAACACGGTATGGTGGGGCGGGGGTTTGGGGCGTGGGTTTGGTGGGCTTCGCTGGGCTGACCCGCTGGGCTACTTGAATATTTTTTAAAACAACAAATTTAATTTTTTTAATATTTTTAAATAAAGAAAATTACAAAAAAAATTCCTAACGTTTATATTTGTTTTTTATCTCTTCTCTCAAACCCAAGACTAGTTGTAACTCGTCACCCTCTAGGTGATCAATGGGCTGTGATAGAAATTTCAAATCATCCCGTTTTGTTTCTGGGCATCTCTAGCGACATCTCTAGCTTCTTTGCTCCTTTGTATTTCGGCCCTTTGTTGGAATACGTTGAATGTATCCAACTTGCATGAAATGTCATCCAACTGATCGCTGTATATTCCCCTACGCGAGCCCGAACTCCCAGTTGAAGGCGATGCCGTACCAGATCTTGATTTTTGAGCACGCCTTTTTGCGACATCTCTTCCATACTCAGGCCGGTTTGGGCTTGGCGAATCATCCAAAAGATCCTCAAACTCTTGATCTCGTGCATCATATTGGGCTTGGGACGAGGCCCTTGACCTTTTGGAAGACGAGTTACTTTCGCTACCAATGGGGATATTCGCCTACTTTGGATGGAACTTACAAATCTCCCAACAATGCATGAAACGCAAGTCGGTCCCCACATTTGATTTGAATGTGACCAATGCATTTGTCACAATGTCGGCTTTGGTTTCACCACTTTTTGGGTTTTGCTTTGCTTTATTCAAAAAACCACTATATTTTGTAAGTTGCCCGCTAATCTCGCTCCACTTCGAGGATAAGCTATCGTTTTCACGATAAGTCTCCCTTCCCAATTCTTCATGGAATACTCTACTAACCGCTTCCCACATGGCGGTTCGATGTTGAGAATTTCCTATTTTAATAAAAACAAAATTTAATAAATTACAAAGTTATATAAAAAATAACCATTAATAAAAACAAAGTTTAAGAATACCTAAACTTGGATGTTGAGATTGTTGACACCAAGCCCTCGCCAATGCAACTTCTTCAGCAACGACCCATTTTTGTTGTTTTCGTTTGACGGTTTCAAGTGCTTTATCCGCCTCGGTTTTTTTCTTATGACTTCTCTTTTTGATGGGTTTCGATGGGGAAGGAGCATCGTTGGGTGGTTGAGTTTTGGGGACGGTTTTGGTTTGTGAAAGGTCGATGGAGGTTGGTGAAAGGTTGATGGGCGATTGTGTAAACGGGGTAGGTATCGAATCGTCGGTGTGTGGGAAGTTAGTAAACACACGATTCCCGATATACGATGCATAACTCGCTTCAACGGGCATAGAAGAGTGTATGAGAAATGGACGAGGCATTGGACGATTTGGTGATGGGCTAGGATTATTTTCTTGGAATGCATACGGGTTGTTCGGGTCATAAGGACGGTTATAAGGATGCATTTTTTCTTTTTGTAGAAGGAGAATTGAAGATGATTATAGAGGATGTGGTTGAATGTGGTAAAAAATGGAAGAAAAATGTGAGTTTTATAGTGAAAAAATATTTTTTTTAACATAGCCGTTGGCCAACGGCTAGCCCAACGGCTATTTTGGTTTGGCCATTGAGAGCCCGCCATATCAGCTTGTCAAGACCGCCCCACGCCCGGCTTGAAACCCAAGCCCCAAGGGCCACGCCCCAACCCAAGTCCACCGGGGGTGGTGGCTTGGGCGTTTTCCCCCAACACACGCCCCAACCCAAGCCCCATACCCCATAGTCTTACAGGCGCAAAAGCATATATTTTGAGACACTATTATAATCATCTGTAATAGTAAAAATTTTAATTTAAAAAAAAAGTCAGTTTTTATTGTTGGAACGACGATATTTCATTAACCAACGACTAGCAAGAAGCTAGATAAACAACAACGATAACACAATAAATCTATACAAATTTTTCCAAGACAAAGATCTAAACTGAGACCTATTTTTTATCTAAAGGAAGCTAAGCGACTTGATCTCTTCCATGGTTTTTGCACGTTTGCCATTGTACCGGTGAAAACGGCTTCGTTCCTTGCTTTTTCAAATGCTCCAACACGCTGTGATTATGATGCCATAAAAAAGCTTTTTTCAATCGCATTTTCATTACTTATGCAAATAAATCAATTTTCAATATATAAAAAGTACATGAAAGTAACCACTGGGTGTCAGTCCAGTGGCCACTAACACCAACATAAATCGTGGGGACCCGGGTTCGACTCCGGTCGGTGACAAATTAGTCACCGAGGTCCACTCGATGGCTGGGGACTAGGGATGGTAATCAAACCCGAACCCGCTGGGTAAACCCGAAGCCCGACACATTTGGGACGGGTTTGGGAATAGTTTTTATTTTTTTCGCGAGTTTGGGACGGGTTTGGGATTAAGTGATATACCTGTTTACCCGACCCAATTACCCGATAAAGTGTACCCGTTTACCCAATTGTATACCCGATATAATTTCTTTTATATTATTAAATGTGTGTATATATGATACATCCATTTTTTACACATATATGTATTCTATTTCGTATAAATTGTAGTTATTTGATATATATTTTTATAACGACAATACAAAATGTAACCGGATAGTAGTTACCCGATAGATACCCAAATGGGTTTTGAGATGAGTATACCCAACGAGTAACCTTTTTAAATTAACGGGTTTACCCAAAACCCGCGGGTATACCCGATACCCGATGGGTATTTACCCGCTAGAAACCCGACGGGTTTTGGGACGGGTTTGGAACAAACTTATCTAACCGGGTGTGGGTTTGGGATTATCTAAACCCGTCCCAAACCCGACCCATTGTTGGAAATATTAAAGAGGAACATACAAGTTGGTATGTTTTCTCCATCCCACATTGGTGGAGTGAGTGAAGTTTGAGTGGTTTATAAGGGATTACCCCTTATGGGCCTCCATAGTGATAAATGGGTTGAGAAGTGGGTGAAGCCCACACGCGCGCCGAGCCGAGCCGAGCCGCGAGCTCGCGAATGGTCGCGTTTGAGGCGCGAATGGGCGCACTTTGCACTAGCATCGTCGCTAGGAGCTGAGGAGCTTTTATTTTTAGCTAAGGTTCGGTTTCAGGTGGGTCAGATCTGTAAACCGAATGAGATGAGATAAGAAGGAGATAGAGATGGATTCGAAAACAGTGGGGGTTATCCTATAGAAAATCGCATTCGTATAATGATAATTATCCAGTTTTCGAATTCGTATAGGATATGTATACAGTATTTCGAATTCGTATAGGATTGATATATCACTCCCTATTTTTCTCATTCTCAGGTATAACTCACACCTATAAATAAAGGCTTCCTGCTACCCATTTATTTACATCAAATTCGCAGCTCTTTCTCTCTCTATTGTGTGATTCTGTTTTCGTTCCAGCTTCTGCGTTTTCTGGTTTCCATTGCTGTTGGAATACCAGATCAGTTCTGCATTAAATCCTGGGAGTTTACGCTGCAGCTCACAGCATTACGAGCGCGTAAAATCCTTTAAGGACATGAGTTTTTCCGTGCAGTTCAAGGCTTTTGTTCAAGGATCTTCGTTCTCACTCGCCAGGTTGGTTTTAATTTACTTGTTCTTTAAATTCGTCCGACAACGGGACAGTCTCCTTCTACCTTTCTTTAATCAGTTTGCTCAAGTTGGAACAAACTGGTTTGGCTGATAACTCGGTAATTAATAAATTAATTGTTTGATTAAATTATTTTTCAACAATCTTAAAGGATTTTAGTTTTGTGTTTTAATCAACAGAATTAATGGACTCTGAACTACCAACAGCCAACCTGAGATTCATGAATCAAGAGTTTGTCAAGTTGGACAGATTCGATGGTCAGAACTATACCCGCTGGGCGGACAAGGTTAAGTTCATGCTAGTTGTGCTGAAACTTTACTATATCCTTGATCCTGACTTGCCTGCAATCCCTGATGACCCTCCTGGTGAAGCAGGAGAGCTCCCAAATGAAGATTTGGCAAGGCAAAGACTTATCCGTAAGGAAGCTGAAGATCTTTGCCTGGGTCACATCAAAAATTCCCTTTCGGATCGTCTCTATGACTTGTACGCGCCAATAAAAAGTGCTAGAGAATTAGGGAAAGCTTTGGAAGATAAGTACAAGGCTCATGAAGAAGGTACTAACAAATACCTTATTGCCAAGTACCTAGACTTCCAACTGGTCGATGACAAGTCAATCCTGGAGCAGGTGCATGAACTCCAAGTTCTTGTTAACAAATTGACTGCACTTTCTATTCCGAGTAAATTGCTAAAATAGTCCCTAACGTTTGTTCACATTTGCTAGATCCATCCAAAAAAAGATTTTTTCTCATATGAACCACTGAGGTTTCAAAAAAGTTGCTAAATCCATCCAAACTTCAGGGACGATTTTAGTAATTTAATAAAACACACTTTTTTTGGATGGATTTAGCAAATGTGAACAAACGTTAGGGACGATTTTAGCAAATTACTCTATTTTTTATTTTCATCTTTTTATTATATCTCTTAATTAACATAAAATCTATTTATTTTCATCTTTTTATTAAATTTCTTATTTAACATAAAATCTACTAGTTTTTTTTCTTTGAACGACAAATTTCTACAACAGGCAATAGATTCGCACCTGCTTTTGCAGGCCCTCCACCCCAATCTGGCCAAGACTATGTTGTCTTAACCGGGCTCATGCTTGGCATCAGAGTTTGGCTTGGCGCTCCCCGACAAAATTTCCAGCCTACTGCCATATGCGAGTAGTTACACCCTCCACAAGAGCCGAAAACTCTCTGGAGTAAATGCACTGTAATAGAAAACTTGGGTGTGCTCTGCGGGTTTCGAACCTGTGACCAGGCCTTCACCCACTTCATAATAAAGATTAATCATTTATATTTTACAATTATGAATACGGTTTTATATTTATAATCATCTAACCAAGTTTTTTAAAATGTAAACATTTTACTCATTACTAATCCTTTAATAAAGTTAATTATATGACAAAATGTTTTCGGGTTTAATTTGTTACCTGTTTAGCAAGAACGTGTATTTTATTTTATAAATGAACAAAAAAATACTGGGTGAAGGCCTGGCCAAAGGTTCGAAACCCGCGGAATACACCCGAGTTTTCTATTACAGTGCATTTACTCCAGAGAGTTTTCGGCTCTTGTGGAGGGTGCAACTACTCGCATATGGCAGTAGGCTGGGAATTTTGTCGGGGAGCGCCAAACCAAACTCTGATGCGAAGCGTGAGCCCGGTTAAGACAACATAGTCTTGGCCAGAGTGGGGTGGAGGGCCTGCAAAAGCAGGTGCGAATTTATCGTCTGTTGTAGAAATTCGTCGTTCAAAAAAAAAAAACTAGTAGATTTTATGTTAAATAAGAAATTTAATAAAAAGATGAAATTAAATAGATTTTATGTTAATTAAGAGATATAATAAAAAGATGAAAATAAAAAAAAATAGAGTAAATTGCTAAAATCGTCCCTCACGTTTGTTCACATTTGCTAAATCCATCCAAAAAAAGTTTGTTCTATTAAATTGCTAAAATCGTCCTTGAAGTTTGGATGGATTTAGCAACTTTTTTGAAACCTCAGTGGTTCATATGAAAAAAAATCTTTTTTTGGATGGATCTAGCAAATGTGAACAAACGTTAGGGACTATTTTAGCAATTTACTCTTCTATTCCGCTGCCAGAAATATTTCAAGTAGGGGTTATTATTGCAAAATTGCCTCCTGGTTGGAAAGATTTCTCAAAGAGAATGATGCACAAGTCTGAGGACTACTCTTTGGATGAACTGTTGAAGCACCTTCGAATTGAGGAGGAAACGCGCAACAGGGACAAAAGAGGTAAAGTCGGATCGAGTGTGAATCATGTTGCTGGTGGATCTGGTCAAAAGGGAAAAGGGGCATCATCAAAGAATAAGAAGTTTACAGCACCAAAGAAGAAAGAATTCAAGAAGTCACAACACACTAACAACCATCAACCAAAGAGGTCTGGTAAATGTCATGTTTGTGGAGAAACAGGGCATTATGCACGAGAGTGCTCTCAAAGGAAATCTGGATCTACGGTTGGTTCTACAAGTGCTATTGATGTTGAGAAAGTCACCAATCTAGTGGCCAATGTGGGTCTTGGTGAAGTTAACATGCTTTCTCAATATACACGCATTGTGGCATGTAGAGGATGGTTTTTGGATTCTGGAGCCACTGTTCATGTTTGTGGGAATCGTGGCTCGTTTCTGACTTATGCTCCTGTTCCTCAAGGAACAGTGGTGGTATGTGCTGATGGACATCGTGTAGAGGTTCGTGGTAAAGGCACGGTGCGGCTAAACTTTAGAGATGGTCAAGTGGTTACTCTTCAGGACGTTTTGCATGTTCCTGGTATCACCAAGGGTCTTGTTTCTGCTGATAAGTTTGATCGGAATGGTTACAAGCTGGTTATCAAGAATCTCCGTGTGAAGTTTTCTCTAAACGACATCTATGTGGGTCAAGCAAAGAACACGGGTGGAATGTATCGTCTTGACTTAGCTGAAGATGGGATTGGTGAAGAAGAAGATTCGGATGAAGGGGGCGTTTCAGTGATTGATGGGTTTGGGAATGAAAGTGATAGTGATAGTGGTGGTAGTGTTAGTTCTAGTGTTGGTGAATGTAATGCAATTGGTTTTGATTTGAATGAAATTATGTCTTCTGATTATATCGCTTGTTCAATTTCTTTATGGCATAAACGTTTAGCTCATACAAATATTAAAAATATTGAAAAAATGCAAACTAAAGGTTTATTAAAATTAAAAGATAAAGACTTTGAAAAATGCGAAACTTGTGTTAAATCAAAATTCACAAAGAAACCTTTTCCAAGTGTTCATAAACGCAATACATCACTACTAGAACTAATTCATTCAGATATTTGTGAACTGAATGGAGTTCTTACTCGTGGGGGTAAGAGATACTTTATCACTTTCTGTGATGACTCGAGCCGATACTTATATGTTTATTTGTTGCATTCAAAAGACGAAGCTTTTGAGGCATTCAAAATATATAAGGCTGAAGTTGAAAAGCAAAAGGAGAAACGCATTAAAATTCTTCGCTCGGACAGAGGCGGAGAATACTTTAACCGAAAGTTTGATGCATTCTGTGAAGAAGAAGGCATCATACATGAGAGAACTGCACCATATACTCCCCAACAAAATGGTTTGGCTGAGAGAAAGAACCGAACCTTGGTAGAGATGGCTAACTGTATGTTAAACCAATCGGGTCTACCTCGTAATATGTGGGGGGAAGCTGTGTTAACCGCATGTTATGTTCATAATAGGATCACTAGTCGTGTGATACCTACGAGTCCATATGAGTTATGGAAAGGAAGAAAACCAAACCTAGAACATTTGAGGGTTTGGGGTTGTCTTGCTTACTATCGCGTACCTGATCCAAAGACACTCAAACTAGGAGAACGAGCTTTCAAGAGTGTATTCATTGGATATGCTTCGCATAGTAAATCTTACCGATTGTTGGATGACGAATCAGGTATAGTTGTAGAATCCAGAGATGTGGAATTCTTTGAGAACAAGTTTTCTAGAGATGATGAAAACTCAAATGGCACCACAACTTCTAGTACTTCTGAGAAAAGGGTTCAACCCTCACCAATAGTTGAAGAACCAAGGAAAAGTACTAGAGTTAGAAAAGAGAAAAGTTATGGAGATGATTTCTTTTCTTACCTGGTTGAAGGAACTCAAAAGAAAGTGACGAGAGAGGTCATTTTTGCTGTAAATTTGGATGATGATCCTAAAACTTTCAACGAGGCAATGTCATCAAGAGATGCTCCTTTGTGGAAGGAGGCAGTCAATGATGAAATGGATTCCATTATGGGAAATGGAACTTGGGAGTTAGCTGATCTACCCAAGGGAAAGAAACCTATTGGATCCAAATGGATTTTCAAAAGGAAGTATCATCCAGATGGATCCATCTCTGCCTATAAAGCGAGATTAGTCGCTAAAGGGTATAGGCAGAGAGAAGGGATCGACTATTTTGATACCTATGCACCTGTGGCTAGAATAGGTTCTATTAGAACTCTGATAGCGGTGTCTGCTTTGAAAGGGCTTTACATCCATCAAATGGATGTAAAGACAGCATTTCTAAATGGGTATCTAAATGAGGAGATTTATTTGGAGCAACCAGAAGGGTTTGTGATGCCTGGACAAGAGAACAAAGTGTGTAGACTTATTAAATCTCTGTATGGTTTGAAGCAAGCTCCTAAACAGTGGCATGAGAGATTTGACACCACTGTGACTGCTTTCGGGTTTCGACACAACAGTGCTGACAGATGTATTTATACTAAATGCGAACCCGGTTATACAGTCGTGATTTGTCTCTATGTTGATGATATGTTGATCATCAGCACTCACCTTGAAGGTATTTCTGAAACTAAGAAATATTTGTCCTTGAACTTTAAGATGAAAGATCTAGGAGAAGTTGTAACACCTCGAATTTTTGTCCAATGATGTGTTAACACGTGTCACTTGATTACACGTGGCATCCATAATAAATAAAGGACTAATTTTGACAAACCTTGAAAGTATATAAATTCGAGGGTTATAAATGTCAACAAGGGTAAATATACTGTATAGTAACCCTAAATAAATGCTTAAACCTTCAAACGAATAAATCATAAATCGTACGGGAGCGAAACGCGGAAGAAAGTGAGAGATTACGAACTACAGGGGTTAACTGTGTCAACATGTTTAAATATACCTCTGAGTGATCCTTTAACGTTCCCAAGACTTCGTAGCAGTATTATACGCTCACTAGAATATACTGTATAAATTCCGCGAAGTTCCGTTTTAAAACGAAAGAGTTATACTCAAATTCGTATGAGAAGGGTTAAAAGCGTCAATAATGAAAGTTAAGGCTTTCTGAACAATTAATAAAATAAACGGGGACTTAATAGCGCGGGTAAATAACACGAGGCCCCTATCGGTAAATAACCGAGGGCCAAACCGCAAAGTTACCCCTTCAAACCCGAAAGGTCAGGTAAATCATTACGAAAGATTTCGTTATTAATTACCAGATTCTGTAATCATGACAAAAGATTTAAAATTTCTGAATTATAAACCTCAGGCGGCCCGCGTGAGGTTTAGACTTAAGTTGAGGCGGGCCGCGAGCCACCTCAATTACGCGTCTGAGTTCTTAAACTCAGGCGGCCCGCATTAAAATGGCATGGAACTCCCATGCGGGCCGCGTGGGACGCCCAGATGCAGAAACATTGTAACTACTTGACCTTTGGACCATTTGAACGACCAAACACCAATCAATGAGGCATGGGTGCCCCCTACTCGACCCATAACCCTCTAATACACCTGCCATTCATCCAAGGGCACTTGTAGAGTTGTGTGTAATGATCTTGAGCCATGACATTTGCTATAAATAGCACTAGTAAGTTCATAACATTCATCACACTCAAAAACACATTCTCTGGTCATCTCAAGAGCTAATAAGCATCCTTCTCTGCTCCATATTCAAGTTCTAACTTCTGTAAGTTACCTTGATCATCCGTAGTTCAGTTTATGCTTAGTATTTAGCTAAAAACCAAACCGTCGTAAAAACGGTTTGACTTTAAATTATGTCCATGATGGTTCTGTCTTATAACGAATCAAAGGTGGTTATAAGTTGGTATCAATGGAGGTAATAAACCCCTAAAAGGGTTCCCTCTGATCACCACTCTAACTATGTCAAATATCGAGTCAAACGTGCGGTTAAAAAGTCAACAGAAAGCTATTTTAGCGATTTATGCATAATCGGTAATGTATATGTTATGGAACCTGTTTTGATAATCATAAAACATGATAATAAGTATATAAACTTGTTTGCGCTCGTTTGAATCGATCATTTGCTATATTGACCCGGTTCGGAGCCGAATGTCGCAAAAGTTTGACTTTTGCTTTGACTTCAGTTCTGACCCGTTTTATTGAGGTATAAATATACCTTAGGACTCTCTTAGGACCAGGTCACATGTTGGTATAAACCTCTGTGGTCGGTTCATGAGTTATCCGAGTCTTTTACGTATTTCCGTCATTCGCCTAAAAGTTGACCGTAACGGCCTTTTAAAATTAAAACGAGTATTTCGGACACGTGAACGGACCAAAACCTTGCTTATTAAATTATAAGCATGTCCTTAAAGTTTCGCGTCAATCCGATGTCTAGAATGAGAGTTATGCTAAAAAGCGCAACTAAAGTAAACTTTAGTAATTAACGGCGCAATTAGCATAACACCTATCTAAACCAAGATTTCATCACCAAAACTTTTACCCACTGTATTAAAATAATATTTTGGGAATTTTAAAGATTTTTAATAATTTTTACCTTGCTCATAACCTGCGGTTATGGCTACGGTTCGGTTAATACCGAATATGCCCTTTTCGGCCAAAACATGAGTTCTACAAGGTCTTTTGACCCGATTCCAGTTGCTACTGGTTTTAAATAATAAATAAAGTATTTTAAGCTTTATAAGCTGTTCGGGAAACTTAGATTTCCTGTAGAACTCGAAAAGCTCTTTAAAAGTCTTTAAAATGACCGAAAAGCCCCTACGGGGCATAATATTAACTTAAACTCGTTACGGGCATCACGGAAGGTATCCTACTGATACCACGACTCATTTAAGGCATATTGACTTAGGAAATAAGCGTACGACTCTCATGGTTAACCGTTTCGCCTATTGCGCGCACGGTTCGGCTTATGAAACTAGTTTTCATAAATTAGCCGATACGGGTCAAATTATATTATTTGAACCCTAAAATCCAGAGTGTGAACCATTAACCCATATAAAACAAGTCTCTGAACTTGTTGGGACAGAATCACACTCCATTCTCGGTTTTCGCCTTTTCGCGCGATTAAACCATGTCTATATATATATCGGAACCAACCGGTCTAGGCTACGGCCATTATAACGACCCGTTAGGATTCTAAGAGGTTAATTAAAACCTTCGTTCCAGATTAGGAGCCCCAGTAAAAGCTACCGGTGATTTAATCCAATTAAGGAAATATACTTGCAAAGGTAAATACTTTAACTTATTTCCCCTATATGGGCTTGGGTTACGGTATATTAATACCGCTTGATTGAGCATTATATAATTCCATCGCTTAGGTGGTTAATTGATTAAATATGATCGGCTCATTTAAACAGTTTTGTTGCTTATAAGCCTTTGGGGGGTTTAATGACCGTTGTCCCGGATATCCTTGGCATCATTTTACGAAATGGCCACGACCATCGACATCCCGGTGTAGGCGTACACCCGGTATAAAGTGTCGACATTAAAATTAAAAGACGTAGCCGTTGGTTTTTATACTACGGTTTTACGCAAATGTGGTGTGTCTATAAATCTTTAACCCGGCACGACCCGGGCTACTGAACGCATAAAAGAACATGTAAAACGTTCACAAGAATTTATTATAATTTTCCCAAGTTATAAAAAGAGTTTGTGCCTTGTGCATTCAAATCAATTTTAATAAACATTTTCAAATGTGTCAGTTGAATGTATTTACCAGTGTAAACTGACATATTTTCCCCAAAAAGATTAAGTGCAGGTACCTAAACGTAAATTGGCTGGTATTAGCTCCCTAGCGTCGTGATTAGTCTCGCAAGCTTGATTGCAGGATCTGATGGAACAATACTTTATGTTTATTTACGATCCACTGTGGATATATTCAACTTCTGTAATACATTTGATATTACAACCAGAGGTTGAGTTTATATATTTATCTTTAAGCTTCCGCTGTGCATTATATAATTGTGTGGTTTGACTATATTGTTGCCAACATCGTCACGGTAATCCCCCACCGGGCCCACCGGTGAGACACGTGGAAATCGGGGTGTGACAGGTTGGTATCAGAGCCAACATTGAGTGAATTAAACACTATCCTATTGTGTTTAATCTCAATGACACAATTGCACATACTTGAGTCTAGACAAGAACTTAGGACAAATTCGGATTGATACTCCTTTTTGTCTTTAATTTTCGATTCGATTTTTAATAAGTTTTAAGCTGGAAAATGCCACCTGTTATATTCCGAGGAAGAGGAAGGGGACGAAGAGGCAGAGGAGAAATCGTGACACGTCACGATAACGAGGCTGGACCATCTGGTACAAGACATCCTTCGATGACACGGAGCGAAGAGCCACAACGGCGAAGAGATCTTTACGAACCCGCGAGGCATTCCACTTCGCACAGCTCGACGCCATCCTACCGGCACTCCTTTGGGCCAGATTCAGAAAATGATCCCAACAACCCACAACCTTCCTTCATACCTCTACAACGTTCGGTTTCGCACCGGAATTATGACGACCCTACTCCCTACTACATAGGTCAGTTTAATCCGGCTGACTACATACAGGAACCTTCAGGATTTGTTCCGCTTGGTCCACAAGACCACTTTTCTGAAGATCCCATGGAGGAAGATGAGGATCCTACTGAACCAGCTCGTGGTACGCCCACGCATCCGATAGAAGTTTCTGATGGGTCATCCTTCCATGGAACGCCCTATCAAGGACCTGACAGTTTCCAAGCGATGTTTGACCGACATGAGTGGTACTACACGCCACCTCAACAGACATCTCAACAACCGAGACATCCACAGGATCCCTCTGAGGATTCACGCTTTGAGGCAGTTACGCCACCACCTCCGCCACCGGCACAACCAGTAATACCTGATCCGCCAAGGCGTAGGAGGACAAATGCTCGTATGTCTACACGAGGAGGAGGGGGTATCCACTTCAGCACTCCTCGACATTCTAGTAGTAGCCACTATCCGCCGCTACAAGAAGAAGGACCTTCAAGTCCTATACAGGAGGCGAACTCCGCACCAGCTGCACGAAATTCGCCACCATTCGGGTATGACCAACCCATACCTGCTTATACGGGTCCGACGGCTTACAACCCGTTCGAACCGTCACAAGCACAATACAACTACAGCTATGAGCGCGACCCATATGTGGTGTCGGCAAGATATAATGCGCGCTACCCTGACGGAGCACATGGAAACATGGGGCCACCGGATTACTCAGCTCATGGGTATCCAATACCTCCCAGACCTCCAGTTCCGCATCAAGCGCCACAACCACGTTTCTCTCCTCCTGAACAGGAAGAAATACTCCTTCGACTAGATCGAGTGGAGAGAGAGTTCGAGGAAGAGAAGAAAAGCCACCGAGGATTTCTCAAAGGCTTGGCGAACCTACTAAAAGGCAAAAAGAAGAAACGTGACCACTAGCCCTTAATAGTTGTACGAATGTAATTTCTGCTTTGAAATAAGTCCCTGTGTGGACAACTTATCGTATTTCAGTCCCTACGTGGACTTATCCTTAGTCCTTGCATGGACATCTATCTTGTATTAGTCCCTGCGTGGACTTGTCACTTATTTTTAAACCTCTATGGAGGTATGTACTATTTGAAAGACCCGTTTAGGGCAATATGTAATTGTATTTGAGATTTTGGAATGTATGTTATGAGTTTTGTTTTAATATGTATAAAATAAATCAAAAACATTCCTTTTATATTGTTCTGCCTAAATAAAGAATCTTAAAAGGTGAAACCTCGCTTGGTGTCTTTTAAGATCCAGTCAAGATGGTACGACCTAATTGAAAAGATTCTGATTCCCTGTTAACCTCTGTACGCATGTTAACAATCATGGCAGATGTGATTCGTTAAAATCACGCACGTCATTCTTATACAATAATCCTTTAAGGATTTCAAAACCCAACTAAATGATTTATAAATCATGGGTTAAATCACCAATGAAGGTGGTCAATATTATTAAAACATCCGTTAGTGATGTAGTGCCTACGGGCCAGTATTATAAAGACATCCATTAGTGATGCAGTGCCTACGGGCCAGTATTATTAAAACATCCGTTAGTGATGTAGTGCCTACGGGCCAGTATTATAAAGACATCCATTAGTGATGCAGTGCCTACGGGCCAGTATTATTAAAACATCCATTAGTGATGTAGTGCCTACGGGCCAATATTATTAAAACATCCATTAGTGATGTAGTGCCTACGGGCCAGTATTAAAAAAAAAAAAACATCCATTAGTGATGTAGTGCCTACGGGCCAACCATATTAAAACATCCATTAGTGATGTAGTGCCTACGGGCCAACCATATTAAAAACATCCATTTGAGATGTAGTGCCTACGGGCCAACCATATTAAAACATCCATTAGAGGTGTAGTGCCTTTGGGCCATAATAATTGTCTTATAAAGACAAAAGGCAGTGGCAGTCTATGACTCTCTGTCAGAAAGAGATAAAAGAACTACGGTTCAATTCTCTATGCCTTTGATTCTCTGAAATCTCGGCTAATATTATAAAACATCCTCGTGATTAGGCTTTATGCCGCCAATACTATTTATATAGCTGAAATAGGATATATTCAAATCCTAATATTTAATGAAATAATAAGTTAACCAAATATGGTCTCTGTACCATGGTTGACAAATTGTCATAAAAGACAATTATATAATAATCTCCTGAATAAAATTTTGTTATCTTCTGTAACAGATTCAAGTTACAATGGCGGATCCCAATGGAGAGAACAGCCACACAAATGAAGATGACTATGACAATGCGTGTGACAACTGGCACAAAACCGGTAACTTCCGTACATTTTAATTATTTAATGACTGCAATTATGAGCTTAAATGTCAACATTGACTGATTAGAAGCTAAGCAAGTGAATTCATGCACGTTGTATACTACAAAATATTGCTTTATGCAAAAACGAGAGCGTTGCGTCAGAAATATTAGTAAACTCACCGGTAAGACACACTGTGTCAACGGAACTGCAGAAAGCAGTCAGACATTAGAATTGAGGCCTAGGTGTAGGTCCTACGACAAAGGTACATTAAAACCCAAGAGTACATATCAGGGTTTAATTTATGGTCGTTACGAAAGCTAAAACACGCACTAAAAGGCACCCGAAACACACTTTAAGTGCAGAACTAATTACGACAAAACTGCGAAACGAACGTTGGTTGCCGCCCGGATAATATTTAATCCCACAAATATTCTGTTATGATTAAAATTTTATTTTAATCAGGTTCGTGTTGAAAAATAAGTTGAAACGCTTAAAAACGTTATTTTTTTCAAGTTTAAGCGCGTACCGTGAGTTCCTACGCGACACAGTGCTTACACTGCAAAACGCAGACAACGCAGAAAACCTAGGAATATGCTAGGAATATTCCAGGAATATGCCAGGAATATGCTAGGAATATTCCAGGAATATGCTAGGAATATGCTAGGAATATTCCAGGAATATGCTAGGAATATGCTAGGAATATTCCAGGAATATGCTAGGAATATGCTAGGAATATTCCAGGAATATGCCAGGAATATGCTAGGAATATTCCAAGAATATGCCAGGAATATGCTAGGAATATGCCATATGGAATGTCTATAAATACCGTGAGATGGCACATATGAACTTTCACACTTCACAACACCAAACAACTCTCCTCTCTCCCTCTAGAAAGCTCACGGCCAAACATCCCTAATCACCCATCAATTTTTCGAGCCTTGTTCAAGCCATTCCAAGCATACCCAAGCATCAAGGATCACGTATTAGGAGGCTTGGTGCACTCGGAGCACGAAGGACCTTTTTCTCTAGCTTTTATCCACCACATTCGCGTCTAGATTCTTCCCTAGCCTCGAGCTAGTGGTGAGTTACTTAAAACACATTCTTGAACTAATCTAGAGTGGTTAATATGATAGATAACAGTTAAAACTTGGAATCTTGCAATTTGATACATTAAAGTCTACTAAAAGACACTTAAATGATGGATAAAAGCTCACATGATGTGTAAATGTTGTAGTATTTGATTTGTGGGATTATTTAGGCCCGATCTACGTTGTGGTAGCTCGGATCACCGTTTAACCCGACTTTGTTAAGATCATAGATCTTGACATAAGCTTGTTTCGGACGGTACAAGGGTTAAAAGGTGAAACTCTACCACACGAGAAACATGAACTTGTGTAAAAGTATTTTTACTTGTAAAATAGTGTTTAAAACTTGCCGATCTATGTATCTACAAGTGGTATTTTCAAAAGACCAAGCGTCAAAAGGAACCACATGTTCTAAACCGGATCTTACACAAACAAAAGTGATTTTTGTGAACAAACAAGTGTATGGACACTTGTGTAACAAAAGTTTTAACAAAGAAATAATTTTCGTAAAAACCGACTAGAAGTTGTGAAACTTTATATTCTTTGAAAATAAGGTTTTTAAGAAACTAAACTTATTTTTAAAGATAACAAGACTTACTAAATGTGCTAGTAAGTTACTACACAATTTTAGTAAATAACCAAGTTCATGAAATGGAGAAATTAGTGATATTCGTGGATGATTATTGTTGATAAGTGTTGTTGATGATTGTTGACGATTTAAAAGAAAATAAACACATGTTTTGAAAACATGGGAAACCTCCATTTTTAGGGGAAACTCTGCCAAAATTTTTATAAATTTTGATACTTAGAAAAATATAAGTTTTTGAGAAACTTATTCCCTAAAAATGTATTTAAGAGTATTACCAAGGTTTCCCTAATTTTTGGTGATAAGAAATGAGGATTTCTTCAAGAATAAAAATGGATATAAGTATGTATATTTTTGAGAGAAAAATATATATTATTTTATCACCAACTTCTGTGCTAAGTGTATATAGTATGTGTTATACGTGCTAGCGTATTAAGACGTAAAAATACACTAAATACTCATGAGGAGTATAAACATGAAAATACACATACAATATACAAGACACATAATTCGGGTGCAAAGTGCAAAACACAAGATACTTATATTAACTTGCGAAAAATAATATAAGTAAGATACTTAGTTAAAAATATGAAATATTTTTAACACGACAATACGAATACAAAAGTGAGTGACTGAACTTGTGCGACGCAAGTCTAGTGACTAACGTTAAGAAAACGCGTATAGGTTACGACGTTAAATAAGCAAACCGGTGAAGTTTACGACGCACAGGAACGCAAAGTTGTGAGTTCATGCTCCCCCTTTTCTCTTAACTGTTTTCAGTTTTATAACTTCGGGGGTGAAATACATGTTACAGATATTTTTATGTTTAACAAATGGTATGATAATAAAAAGCACACTTGGTGAGAACGAGTACCAAGTGTGTAGCGATATAAGAATACAAGAAGCGCACTTGGTGAGAACGAGTACCAAGTGTGTTGTGAAATAAGAAAACGAGAAGCGCACTTGGTGAGAACGAGTACCAAGTGTGTTGTGAAATAGGAATATGAGAAGCGCGCTTGGTGAGAAACGAGTACCAAGTAGGATGCGCTATGAAAAATGATGCGAGGAATCGTGTCACGAATAGGGTACAGAAGCACCATTAATCAACAATATACCTAGACCGCAGAACAAAAGGTTAGATCTAACGGGTGCCGGGCAGCCACACTCTCGATGAGGGCGAGTATCGAGTAGTGCTTTTGTGTCTCAGAATATACCAATTAAATGCCTAAGGTTTGGTGACTTCCTATGTCGTGTCACATGTTAATGGCTTTGCAACCCATTAACAATCCTGATACATACAGGAATACTTAATTTACATAAAAACTCATACCATTCTAAAACTTGATGGATAACTTGAGTACGTGGGGTACTCAAGAAAAGCATGGATTATACTTGAGTACGTGGGGTACTCTAGAAGAATTTGAATCATACATGAGTACGTGGTGTACACATGAAACTGGATTTTATGAAAACTCGATTTATTCACAAAATATGTTTTCATACAAAGTAAACAAAAGTGCAAAACAAAACGGCATGAATTCACACCAACATTATGTTGACGTTTTTCCAAAACTCACATGTATTTCAGGTAACTAGGATGGATGTGCGCGTGGTCTCTCTTATGCTCGTGGATGTCGCTTGTGTTTGCTTTTAAATAAAGTGTAAACCTTTTAAGACAATGTTTATGTTAACTCGCGTTGTAAACGCTAACTTATGATTTCAAGTTATGGTATTTGAAGTTATTTTCATGAGCATGTAGTATGTTTACCTTTCGTATGCAATGAGAACCTTTCATGATCACACCTCGTGCTTCCGCCGCAGAAAGGGGTGTGACAGATTGGTATCAGAGCTGCGATTGTAGTGAACCAGGATTCCTTCTCGAGTCTAGTCTACAATCTCTAGGATCCTATCACGAAAACAATTTTTCAAAGAGTTTTCATTGCATTAAACGTCCCGCGACATCCACTGCCTGAAACTGTTTACATGAGTCTAGAAAAGACACTACGAGACTTAGGGTGCACGGGAGTAGCACTTGTCTTTAACTGAGAAATTACTTGCAATTATGTGATAATTAGCATGTACTAGAAGTAGGATGTCACAAGTATATGTGACTTTACCTGAAAGCAATGGCCCATCCGAAGGAAGAAATACGAGGATGAAACGAACTGTGCGGACTGTGCAAGGAGTTACGTAATTATGGATGCATACATAATTATGGAATTTAGTGCACAGAAACCACAGCAAGTCTTATCACGTATAGATTCCCTCAGTACAAGAAAAGGGTCAAACGTGAGCACCCTTCCCCCAGCCTAATAAATACTCGGTGGAGTAATAATTTAGGGTATAAAGACAAGAACCGCCAACATTTATCTATTTATACATGCTTGCTGCTGTATGAATTGATTTAAATAGCGGATTGTTTGATGTCACTTATGTGGGTATATATCATACTTCCACTGTCTAGTAAGACGATATCAAACAAATGTATAAACCCTATTGGGTCGTGTTCTGTCAGAACATATCACCCAGAAGAGTTGTGAACGCTCGTGATCAACCTCCTCCTCCCCTACTTCCAAGAACTGCTGAAGAACTAAACGCCCTACTGGAGGAAAGAATCTCCACAGCTATCGCCCAGTACGAGGCGAACCGTACTGAACAAATTGGAGGGCCAAGCAATGCGAGACGTAATGGGAATGGAGATTCATCTGGAGGAGACGCAGCTCGGGGCTGCACTTTCAAGCAGTTTCTTGACTGCAAACCGCTAAACTTCAACGACACTGGAGGTACAGTGGCATTCGTACTCTGGACAGAAAAGACCGAGACGCATGCTGAGTCGTCTGGTGACAAGAAAAGGAACGCACGCGAGGATCCTAACGTGGTCACCGGTATGTTTCTCATTAACGATCACTTTGCACCCATATTATTTGACACCGGTGCCGATTATAGTTTAATGTCCGTGGAATTTAAACGTACGCTTGGGATAGAATCTAGTAGATTAGAAGTCCCATATTCCATAGAATTAGCCAATGGAAAACTTGTTGAATCGGGCGAAGTAGTTAGAGGGTGCACGCTAGAACTTGGTGAACGAAGCTTTAGCATCGACCTCTTACCTATTCAATTGGGTAGCTTCGATGTGGTAGTCGGAATGGACTGGCTGTCCAAGAACAAAGCTGAAGTTATTTGTCATGAGAAGATCATTCGCATCCCTTTGGCGAATGATGAAACTCTCATCGTGCATGGAGAAAAACGAGACGCGCCTCTTCGAATCATCAGTTGCATGAAGGCACAGAAGTGCTTAAGGAAAGGATGTGTTGCCTTCCTAGCACACGTTATAGATAAGAAGGCTGAGGAACCGAAACTCGAAGATATTCCTGTGGTGAAGGAATTTCCTGATGTGTTCCCTGAGGATCTGCCAGGACTACCTCCGCAACGACAAGTCGAATTCCGTATAGACTTGGTTCCGGGAGCTGCTCCTGTAGCCAAGGCACCGTATAGACTTGCGCCATCCGAAATGCAAGAACTACCTACACAACTCCAGGAGATGTTGGATAAAGGATTCATAAGGCCAAGCTTCTCGCCTGGAGAGCTCCAGTTTTGTTCGTGAAGAAAAAGGATGGAACCATGCGGATGTGTATCGATTACAGAGAACTGAACAAGCTAACGATCAAGAATCGGTACCCACTACCGAGGATTGATGACTTATTTGATCAGTTGCAAGGATCAAGCTACTATTCCAAGATCGACCTTCGATCTGGATATCATCAGTTAAGGATAGAAGAAGAAAGCGTACCAAAGACTGCATTCAGAACACGCTATGGACATTACGAGTTTCTTGTGATGCCATTCGGGCTGACGAATGCACCAGCGGTCTTTATGGATCTGATGAACCGCGTATGCAAACCATATCTCGATAAATTCGTGATTGTATTTATCGACGATATCCTGATCTACTCACGGACGAAAGAAGAGCACGAGCAACACCTCAGAACCATCTTGGAGCTACTGAAAAAGGAGAAACTTTATGCAAAGTTCTCAAAATGCGAATTCTGGATTCGCGAAGTACAATTTCTTGGTCACATTGTGAATGAGAAGGGCATTCATGTAGACCCGTCCAAGATAGAAGCAATAAAGAATTGGGAAGCTCCCAAAACCCCAACTGAGGTTCGCCAATTTTTGGGCTTAGCAGGCTACTATAGGAGATTCATCGAGAATTTCTCCAAAATAGCTCAGCCGCTAACTGCCCTTACTCAGAAAGACAAGAAGTATGACTGGGATGTTAAACAAGAGGAAGCTTTTCAGCTACTCAAAAGCAAGCTATGCGATGCACCAATATTGTCACTACCCGAAGGCTCGGAAGGCTTCGTGGTATAATGTGACGCCTCGCGACAAGGACTAGGTTGCGTGCTCATGCAACGCCAAAAAGTCATCGCTTACGCGTCAAGGCAACTGAAGGTGCACGAAAGAAATTATACCACTCATGACCTGGAACTGGGCGCAGTGGTATTCGCCTTGAAAATCTGGCGACACTATCTATATGGTACTCGATGCACAATCTTCACAGATCACAGAAGCCTGCAACACATATTTAATCAGAAGGAATTGAATATGCGCCAGCGGCGATGGGTCGAGCTGCTAAATGATTACGACTGTGAGATTAAGTACCACCCAGGAAAGGCAAACGTTGTAGCAGACGCATTAAGTCGAAAAGAAAGGGTTAAGACCCTAAGAGTTCGAGCGTTAGAAATGACCATTCGAACGAACCTCACTGCACGCATTCGTGATGCACAACAAGAAGCTCTTAAAGGAGAGAACCGTAAAGCTGAATACCTCCGAGGTGCATTGAAGTACATGGCACCAAATGAAGAGGGAGCCTTATACTTCAAGAAGCGTATTTGGGTTCCACTCTATGGTGGCATACGAGAAGTCATCCTTAATGAAGCCCACAAATCGAGATATTCGATCCACCCAGGATCGGACAAGATGTATCAAGACTTGAAAGAGTACTATTGGTGGCCGAGACTCAAAAGCGATGTTGCTGTCTATGTTGGAAAATGCCTAACCTGTGCTAAGGTTAAGGCCGAATATCAAAAACCGTCCGGTCTACTACAACAACCAGAGATTCCCGTGTGGAAGTGGGAACAAATCTCGATGGACTTCATAACGAAATTACCCAGGACCCCGAGAGGGCACGACATGATATGGGTAATAATTGATCGGTTGACGAAGTCTGCGCATTTCCTACCAATCCGTGAGAAGGATAGCACTGGAAAGCTTGCAGAAATATACTTAAGAGAAATTGTGGCACGTCATGGAGTGCCTATCTCAATCATTTCAGACAGAGATGGACGCTTTGTCTCAAGAATCTGGCAATCATTTCAGGAAGCCTTTGGATCTCAGTTAGATCTAAGCACGGCATTCCATCCGCAAACAGACGGCCAGAGCGAACGGACTATACAAACGTTAGAAGATATGCTTCGCGCATGTGTCATGGATCTAGGCGGCAGCTGGGATACTCACCTACCATTAGTTGAGTTTTCCTACAATAACAGTTACCATACAAGCATAAAGGCCGCGCCGTTCGAAGCTCTGTATGGCCGCAAATGCCGATCGCCCTTATGTTGGGCAGATGCCGGAGATAAACGTATGGTTGGTCCTGAACTTGTTCAAGAGACAACCGACAAGATTGCGCAGATCCGAGAACGCATTAAGGCGGCTCGAGATCGACAAAAGAGCTACGCTGATCCGAAAAGAAAATCAGTAGAATTCGAGGTGGGAGACAAAGTGTTGTTAAAAGTCTCACCTTGGAAGGGCGTAGTCAGATTTGGAAAGCGTGGAAAGCTGAACCCACGATACATCGGACCATTCAGAATCTTGAGAAGAATTGGTACCGTGGCGTACAAGTTGGAGTTACCGGAAGAACTTAATGGAGTACATGATACGTTTCATGTATCCAACCTGAAGAAGAGTCCAACACAAGAAAACGTGATCATCCCGGTGGATGAAGTGCATATTGATGAAGCCCTCCGATTTACAGAACAACCCGTTGAGGTTACTGACTGGAAAGTCAACAAGACTAGGAGGAGCAGTGTGAAACTTGTCAAAGTACGTTGGAGCTCTAAGCACGGACCCGAGTATACATGGGAACGCGAAGACCAGTTCAAAGAAAAGTATCCCCACCTATTCAAGAAGACTCCTGCGAGAGTTAGTTCAACCTGAATTTCGGGACGAAATTCTTTTAACGGGGGGAGACTGTGACAACTGGCACAAAACCGGTAACTTCCGTACATTTTAATTATTTAATGACTGCAATTATGAGCTTAAATGTCAACATTGACTGATTAGAAGCTAAGCAAGTGAATTCATGCACGTTGTATACTACAAAATATTGCTTTATGCAAAAACGAGAGCGTTGCGTCAGAAATATTAGTAAACTCACCGGTAAGACACACTGTGTCAACGGAACTGCAGAAAGCAGTCAGACATTAGAATTGAGGCCTAGGTGTAGGTCCTACGACAAAGGTACATTAAAACCCAAGAGTACATATCAGGGTTTAATTTATGGTCGTTACGAAAGCTAAAACACGCACTAAAAGGCACCCGAAACACACTTTAAGTGCAGAACTAATTACGACAAAACTGCGAAACGAACGTTGGTTGCCGCCCGGATAATATTTAATCCCACAAATATTCTGTTATGATTAAAATTTTATTTTAATCAGGTTCGTGTTGAAAAATAAGTTGAAACGCTTAAAAACGTTATTTTTTTCAAGTTTAAGCGCGTACCGTGAGTTCCTACGCGACACAGTGCTTACACTGCAAAACGCAGACAACGCAGAAAACCTAGGAATATGCTAGGAATATTCCAGGAATATGCCAGGAATATGCTAGGAATATTCCAGGAATATGCTAGGAATATGCTAGGAATATTCCAGGAATATGCTAGGAATATGCTAGGAATATTCCAGGAATATGCTAGGAATATGCTAGGAATATTCCAGGAATATGCCAGGAATATGCTAGGAATATTCCAAGAATATGCCAGGAATATGCTAGGAATATGCCATATGGAATGTCTATAAATACCGTGAGATGGCACATATGAACTTTCACACTTCACAACACCAAACAACTCTCCTCTCTCCCTCTAGAAAGCTCACGGCCAAACATCCCTAATCACCCATCAATTTTTCGAGCCTTGTTCAAGCCATTCCAAGCATACCCAAGCATCAAGGATCACGTATTAGGAGGCTTGGTGCACTCGGAGCACGAAGGACCTTTTTCTCTAGCTTTTATCCACCACATTCGCGTCTAGATTCTTCCCTAGCCTCGAGCTAGTGGTGAGTTACTTAAAACACATTCTTGAACTAATCTAGAGTGGTTAATATGATAGATAACAGTTAAAACTTGGAATCTTGCAATTTGATACATTAAAGTCTACTAAAAGACACTTAAATGATGGATAAAAGCTCACATGATGTGTAAATGTTGTAGTATTTGATTTGTGGGATTATTTAGGCCCGATCTACGTTGTGGTAGCTCGGATCACCGTTTAACCCGACTTTGTTAAGATCATAGATCTTGACATAAGCTTGTTTCGGACGGTACAAGGGTTAAAAGGTGAAACTCTACCACACGAGAAACATGAACTTGTGTAAAAGTATTTTTACTTGTAAAATAGTGTTTAAAACTTGCCGATCTATGTATCTACAAGTGGTATTTTCAAAAGACCAAGCGTCAAAAGGAACCACATGTTCTAAACCGGATCTTACACAAACAAAAGTGATTTTTGTGAACAAACAAGTGTATGGACACTTGTGTAACAAAAGTTTTAACAAAGAAATAATTTTCGTAAAAACCGACTAGAAGTTGTGAAACTTTATATTCTTTGAAAATAAGGTTTTTAAGAAACTAAACTTATTTTTAAAGATAACAAGACTTACTAAATGTGCTAGTAAGTTACTACACAATTTTAGTAAATAACCAAGTTCATGAAATGGAGAAATTAGTGATATTCGTGGATGATTATTGTTGATAAGTGTTGTTGATGATTGTTGACGATTTAAAAGAAAATAAACACATGTTTTGAAAACATGGGAAACCTCCATTTTTAGGGGAAACTCTGCCAAAATTTTTATAAATTTTGATACTTAGAAAAATATAAGTTTTTGAGAAACTTATTCCCTAAAAATGTATTTAAGAGTATTACCAAGGTTTCCCTAATTTTTGGTGATAAGAAATGAGGATTTCTTCAAGAATAAAAATGGATATAAGTATGTATATTTTTGAGAGAAAAATATATATTATTTTATCACCAACTTCTGTGCTAAGTGTATATAGTATGTGTTATACGTGCTAGCGTATTAAGACGTAAAAATACACTAAATACTCATGAGGAGTATAAACATGAAAATACACATACAATATACAAGACACATAATTCGGGTGCAAAGTGCAAAACACAAGATACTTATATTAACTTGCGAAAAATAATATAAGTAAGATACTTAGTTAAAAATATGAAATATTTTTAACACGACAATACGAATACAAAAGTGAGTGACTGAACTTGTGCGACGCAAGTCTAGTGACTAACGTTAAGAAAACGCGTATAGGTTACGACGTTAAATAAGCAAACCGGTGAAGTTTACGACGCACAGGAACGCAAAGTTGTGAGTTCATGCTCCCCCTTTTCTCTTAACTGTTTTCAGTTTTATAACTTCGGGGGTGAAATACATGTTACAGATATTTTTATGTTTAACAAATGGTATGATAATAAAAAGCACACTTGGTGAGAACGAGTACCAAGTGTGTAGCGATATAAGAATACAAGAAGCGCACTTGGTGAGAACGAGTACCAAGTGTGTTGTGAAATAAGAAAACGAGAAGCGCACTTGGTGAGAACGAGTACCAAGTGTGTTGTGAAATAGGAATATGAGAAGCGCGCTTGGTGAGAAACGAGTACCAAGTAGGATGCGCTATGAAAAATGATGCGAGGAATCGTGTCACGAATAGGGTACAGAAGCACCATTAATCAACAATATACCTAGACCGCAGAACAAAAGGTTAGATCTAACGGGTGCCGGGCAGCCACACTCTCGATGAGGGCGAGTATCGAGTAGTGCTTTTGTGTCTCAGAATATACCAATTAAATGCCTAAGGTTTGGTGACTTCCTATGTCGTGTCACATGTTAATGGCTTTGCAACCCATTAACAATCCTGATACATACAGGAATACTTAATTTACATAAAAACTCATACCATTCTAAAACTTGATGGATAACTTGAGTACGTGGGGTACTCAAGAAAAGCATGGATTATACTTGAGTACGTGGGGTACTCTAGAAGAATTTGAATCATACATGAGTACGTGGTGTACACATGAAACTGGATTTTATGAAAACTCGATTTATTCACAAAATATGTTTTCATACAAAGTAAACAAAAGTGCAAAACAAAACGGCATGAATTCACACCAACATTATGTTGACGTTTTTCCAAAACTCACATGTATTTCAGGTAACTAGGATGGATGTGCGCGTGGTCTCTCTTATGCTCGTGGATGTCGCTTGTGTTTGCTTTTAAATAAAGTGTAAACCTTTTAAGACAATGTTTATGTTAACTCGCGTTGTAAACGCTAACTTATGATTTCAAGTTATGGTATTTGAAGTTATTTTCATGAGCATGTAGTATGTTTACCTTTCGTATGCAATGAGAACCTTTCATGATCACACCTCGTGCTTCCGCCGCAGAAAGGGGTGTGACAATGCGTCAGTGCATTTGACAGGCGCACAACTGAAGGCTCTGATTGACAATGCTGTTCAGGCAGCTATTGATCGTCAACATACTGAGTCCCAAGGCAGAACCGTGTCGAAACCACCCTCTAAACCAAAGACACACTCCAAACCACCCTCTGAACCCAAGAAAGATGACGACAAACACTCGTCCACTGAGCACAGCGTTCATCGCGATAGAGAATATACTGATGCGTCAAGTGCTAAGGGTTGCACCTACAAATACTTTGTATCATGTAAGCCCCGGGAATTTACAGGGGAGAAAGGTGCTGTTGACTGTATCACCTGGCTAGACGAGATGGACACGATTGTGGACATCAGCGGGTGCGCTGAGAGGGACGTGGTTAAGTTTGTGTCCCAGTCATTCAAGGGCGAGGCCCTGGCGTGGTGGAGAGCTCTGGTACAGGCTTCAGGTAAGTCTGCCTTATACAAAATGTCATGGGGGGAATTTATTGCCCTCATAAAAGAAAACTACTGCCCTCAGCACGAAGTTGAGAAGATTGAGGCGGATTTTGTCTCACTGGTGATGACAAACCTGGATTGTCAAGCATATCTGACAAGCTTTAACACCATGTCACGCCTGGTGCCATATCTTGTGACACCAGAACCTAGAAGGATTGCCCGTTTCATTGGGGGCTTAGAGCCGGCGATCAAGGCCAGTGTGAAGGCCTCTAGGCCGACGACCTTCAGGTCAGTTACTGACCTCTCCTTGTCTCTTACACTTGATGTTGTCCGTCTGAGGGCACTAAGGAGCAAGGAGGCTGAAAAGCGAAAACGTGAGGATGATACCTCACGAAAGTCTGGGAAAAAGCACCGTGGAAACGGTGAGGGCAAGAGAGGGTCGGAGGCAAAGAAAGAGGGGCAAGCTGATGGAAGACCTCACTGCAAGGTCTGCAAGAAACCTCACTCCGGGAAGTGTAGGTTTGCGTCTGGTTCACAGTCGCAACAAAAGACTCCATCCTGTGGGCTATGCAAGTCCAAGGATCACAAGACCGTGGAGTGCAAAAAGATAAAGGATGCAACCTGCTATGGTTGTAACGAAAAGGGGCACATAAAGAGTAATTGCCCAAAGTATGCCAAGAAGGCGGAAGAGACTAAGAAGTCAAATGCGAGAGTTTTTCGCATGGATGCAAAGGAAGCGGTTAAGGACGACAATGTGCTTACAGGTACTTTTCTCGTAAATAATATATTTGCAAGAGTACTATTCGATTCTGGCGCTGATAAATCCTTTGTAGACCAGAAATTTTGCCAACTACTAAATATGCCTATCGAAACCCTTGACGTGAAATACGAAGTAGAGTTAGCAGACGGCACGATAGAAACCGTCTCAACTGTTCTAGAAGGATGTGAAATGTCCATTAGGAACCATTCTTTTCCTTTATCTCTACTTCCCTTCAAATTGGCGGGTTTTGACATCGTGCTAGGCATGGACTGGTTATCCCGTAATCAGGCCCAAATCATTTGCGGCAAAAGACAGATAGTTTTAAAGACTCCGAGTGGTGAATCTCTTACCATTAGAGGGGATACGCATTACGGATTGCCCGAAGACGTATCTATGCTGAAAGCTTCAAGGTGTTTGAACAGAGGCTGTGTAATTTACATGGCTCAGTTGATAATTGAAGAACCAAAGCCGAAGATCGAGGATCTTCCTGTCATTTCTGAATACCCCGAGGTTTTTCCTGAAGAACTACCTGTTTTGCCACCAGATAGACAAGTGGAGTTCAGAATTGACATCATTCCTGGAGCAGCTCCGATAGCAAGAGCACCTTACAGGCTAGCCCCAACGGAAATGAAAGAACTGAGGACCCAGTTGGATGAACTGCTGGCGAAAGGTTTTATCAGACCTAGCTCATCTCCCTGGGGAGCTCCTGTACTGTTTGTAAAGAAGAAGGACGGATCGATGCGGTTGTGCATCGACTATAGAGAACTAAATAAAGTTACCATAAAGAATAGATATCCTTTACCAAGGATCGATGATCTGTTCGATCAGCTGCAAGGAGCGAGCTACTTCTCAAAGATCGACTTAAGGTCGGGTTATCATCAACTAAGGGTCAGAGATGAAGATGTACACAAGACTGCATTTAGGACTCGCTATGGTCAGTACGAGTTCCTAGTGATGCCTTTTGGGCTCACAAATGCACCGGCTGCGTTCATGGATCTCATGAACCGCGTTTGCAAGCCGTACTTGGACAAATTCGTCATAGTCTTCATCGACGATATCCTTATCTATTCGAAGAATCAAGCTGACCACGAGAAGCACCTCCGTTGCATTCTCGAATTACTACAGCGTGAGAAACTCTACGCCAAATTCTCGAAATGTGAATTCTGGCTACGAGAAGTTCAGTTTTTAGGACACGTTGTGAGTGAGCATGGTATCCAAGTGGATCCCGCTAAGGTAGAGGCAGTCATGAACTGGCAAGAGCCAAAGACGCCTACCGAAATTCGTAGTTTCCTGGGATTGGCAGGATACTACCGAAGGTTTATTGAGAACTTTCAAGGATTGCTGCGCCCTTGACTTCCTTGACCAAGAAGAAAGAAAAGTACATTTGGGGTCCAAAGCAGCAAGAGTCCTTTGAAATACTGAAGAAGAAGCTAAGCAACGCACCTGTGTTGACCTTACCTGAGGGTACAGATGAATTCGTAGTTTACTGCGATGCATCACACACGGGCATGGGGTGTGTGCTTATGCAGAAGGGCAAGGTGATTGCCTATGCTTCAAGGCAATTAAAGGTGCATGAAAAGAATTACACCACCCATGATTTGGAGTTGGGTGCCGTTGTATTTGCACTAAAGTTGTGGAGGCACTACCTTTATGGCATTAAATTTGTGATTTATTCTGATCACAAAAGCCTCCAGCACTTGTTCAACCAGTAAGAATTGAACATGAGGCAGCGCCGTTGGATGGAGACCCTGAATGACTATGATTGCGAGATCAGGTACCATCCCGGCAAGGCGAATGTAGTCGCCGATGCCTTGAGCAGAAAAGAAAGGGTAAAACCTATTCGAATCAATGCCAAGAGCATTGAGGTCAAGAACAATTTAATAGAAAGGATTTTGGCGGCACATCGAGAGGCTGTGTTGGAAGCTAACTATCCAAATGAAAAGCTAGGAGTAACTGAGGAGCAGTTGACTCTTAGCAAGGATGGAATCCTTAGACTGAACGGACGTATATGGGTTCCGATATATGGAGGACTACGAGATGTTGTTCTCCAGGAAGCCCATAGTTCCAAATACTCAGTCCATCCTGGTGCTGACAAGATGTACCAAGACTTAAAGGCAAATTATTGGTGGATAGGCTTGAAAAAGTCTGTAGCCGCCCATGTAGCAAAGTGCTTGACTTGTGCTCAAGTCAAAGCTGAGCACCAAAAGCCGTCTGGCTTGCTACAACAGCCTGAACTTCCCGAGTGGAAGTGGGAATGCGTAACTATGGACTTCATAACCAAGTTACCCAAAACCAGGAAAGGAAACGATACAATATGGGTCATAGTCGATAGGCTGACTAAATCAGCTCATTTTCTACCCATCAAGGAGACGTATAGCTCCGATATGTTAGCCCAACTTTATGTTGATAAGATTGTAGCCTTACACGGCATACCTGTGTCTATTATCTCCGACAGGGATACTAGGTACACATCTCATTTCTGGAAAAGTTTCCAGCAATCTTTGGGCATGCGTCTAAACTTTAGTACGGCTTACCATCCACAGACGGACGGTCAAAGTGAGCGTACTATTCAAACGCTAGAAGACATACTTCGTGCATGTGCGATCGATTTAGGTGGTAACTGGGATAAAAACCTACCCCTGATCGAATTCTCCTACAATAATAGCTGCCACACCAGCATAAAGGCTGCGCCTTTTGAGGCATTATATGGTAGGAAATGTAGATCGCCTGTTTGTTGGGCGGAAGTAGGAGAGGTCCAATTATCGGGACCAGAGATTGTTTTCCAGACGACGGACAAGATTGTCCAGATCCGGGAACGTCTCAAGGCTGCCCGCGATAGGCAGAAGAGCTACGCTGATCCAAAGCGTAAGGATTTTCACTTCGAAGTGGGTGAAAAAGTATTACTTAAAGTATCACCTTGGAAGGGGGTGATGCGTTTCGGCAAGAAGGGCAAGCTGAGTCCGAGATACATAGGGCCTTTTGAGGTCATTGAACGAGTCGGATCAGTTGCCTATAAGTTGAACTTGCCAGAAGAGCTCAATGGAATTCACAATGTGTTCCACATCTGCAATCTCAAAAAGTGCTTCGCCGATGAATCATTGGTGATTCCACACACAGATGTGCATATAGATGAGAGCTTAAAATTTATAGAAAAACCTTTGTCGATTGAAGATCGACAGGTGAAGAAGCTTCGCAGAAAGCACGTACCGATTGTAAAAGTCAAATGGGATGCTCGTAGAGGTCCTGAATATACGTGGGAAGTCGAAGCTACAATGAAAGAAAAATACCCCTATTTATTTGAGTAAATCTCGGGTCGAGATTTATTTTAAGGGGGTGAGGATGTAACACCTCGAATTTTTGTCCAATGATGTGTTAACACGTGTCACTTGATTACACGTGGCATCCATAATAAATAAAGGACTAATTTTGACAAACCTTGAAAGTATATAAATTCGAGGGTTATAAATGTCAACAAGGGTAAATATACTGTATAGTAACCCTAAATAAATGCTTAAACCTTCAAACGAATAAATCATAAATCGTACGGGAGCGAAACGCGGAAGAAAGTGAGAGATTACGAACTACAGGGGTTAACTGTGTCAACATGTTTAATTATACCTCTGAGTGATCCTTTAACGTTCCCAGGACTTCGTAACAGTATTATACGCTCACTAGAATATACTGTATAAATTCCGCGAAGTTCCGTTTTAAAACGAAAGAGTTATACTCAAATTCGTATGAGAAGGGTTAAAAGCGTCAATAATGAAAGTTAAGGCTTTCTGAACAATTAATAAAATAAACGGGGACTTAATAGCGCGGGTAAATAACACGAGGCCCCTATCGGTAAATAACCGAGGGCCAAACCGCAAAGTTACCCCTTCAAACCCGAAAGGTCAGGTAAATCATTACGAAAGATTTCGTTATTAATTACCAGATTCTGTAATCATGACAAAAGATTTAAAATTTCTGAATTATAAACCTCAGGCGGCCCGCGTGAGGTTTAGACTTAAGTTGAGGCGGGCCGCGAGCCACCTCAATTACGCGTCTGAGTTCTTAAACTCAGGCGGCCCGCATTAAAATGGCATGGAACTCCCATGCGGGCCGCGTGGGACGCCCAGATGCAGAAACATTGTAACTACTTGACCTTTGGACCATTTGAACGACCAAACACCAATCAATGAGGCATGGGTGCCCCCTACTCGACCCATAACCCTCTAATACACCTGCCATTCATCCAAGGGCACTTGTAGAGTTGTGTGTAATGATCTTGAGCCATGACATTTGCTATAAATAGCACTAGTAAATTCATAACATTCATCACACTCAAAAACACATTCTCTGGTCATCTCAAGAGCTAATAAGCATCCTTCTCTGCTCCATATTCAAGTTCTAACTTCTGTAAGTTACCTTGATCATCCGTAGTTCAGTTTATGCTTAGTATTTAGCTAAAAACCAAACCGTCGTAAAAACGGTTTGACTTTAAATTATGTCCATGATGGTTCTGTCTTATGACGAATCAAAGGTGGTTATAAGTTGGTATCAATGGAGGTAATAAACCCCTAAAAGGGTTCCCTCTGATCACCACTATAACTATGTCAAATATCGAGTCAAACGTGCGGTTAAAAAGTCAACAGAAAGCTATTTTAGCGATTTATGCATAATCGGTAATGTATATCTTATGGAACCTGTTTTGATAATCATAAAACATGATAATAAGTATATAAACTTGTTTGCGCTCGTTTGAATCGATCATTTGCTATATTGACCCGGTTCGGAGCCGAATGTCGCAAAAGTTTGACTTTTGCTTTGACTTCAGTTCTGACCCGTTTTATTGAGGTATAAATATACCTTAGGACTCTCTTAGGACCAGGTCACATGTTGGTATAAACCTCTGTGGTCGGTTCATGAGTTATCCGAGTCTTTTACGTATTTCCGTCATTCGCCTAAAAGTTGACCGTAACGGCCTTTTAAAATTAAAACGAGTATTTCGGACACGTGAACGGACCAAAACCTTGCTTATTAAATTATAAGCATGTCCTTAAAGTTTCGCGTCAATCCGAGGTCTAGAATGAGAGTTATGCTAAAAAGCGCAACTAAAGTAAACTTTAGTAATTAACGGCGCAATTAGCATAACACCTATCTAAACCAAGATTTCGTCACCAAAACTTTTACCCACTGTATTAAAATAATATTTTGGGAATTTTAAAGATTTTTAATAATTTTTACCTTGCTCATAACCTGCGGTTATGGCTACGGTTCGGTTAATACCGAATATGCCCTTTTCGGCCAAAACATGAGTTCTACAAGGTCTTTTGACCCGATTCCAGTTGCTACTGGTTTTAAATAATAAATAAAGTATTTTAAGCTTTATAAGCTGTTCGGGAAACTTAGATTTCCTGTAGAACTCGAAAAGCTCTTTAAAAGTCTTTAAAATGACCGAAAAGCCCCTACGGGGCATAATATTAACTTAAACTCGTTACGGGCATCACGGAAGGTATCCTACTGATACCACGACTCATTTAAGGCATATTGACTTAGGAAATAAGCGTACGACTCTCATGGTTAACCGTTTCGCCTATTGCGCGCACGGTTCGGCTTATGAAACTAGTTTTCATAAATTAGCCGATACGGGTCAAATTATATTATTTGAACCCTAAAATCCAGAGTGTGAACCATTAACCCATATAAAACAAGTCTCTGAACTTGTTGGGACAGAATCACACTCCATTCTCGGTTTTCGCCTTTTCGCGCGATTAAACCATGTCTATATATATATCGGAACCAACCGGTCTAGGCTACGGCCATTATAACGACCCGTTAGGATTCTAAGAGGTTAATTAAAACCTTCGTTCCAGATTAGGAGCCCCAGTAAAAGCTACCGGTGATTTAATCCAATTAAGGAAATATACTTGCAAAGGTAAATACTTTAACTTATTTCCCCTATATGGGCTTGGGTTACGGTATATTAATACCGCTTGATTGAGCATTATATAATTCCATCGCTTAGGTGGTTAATTGATTAAATATGATCGGCTCATTTAAACAGTTTTGTTGCTTATAAGCCTTTGGGGGGTTTAATGACCGTTGTCCCGGATATCCTTGGCATCATTTTACGAAATGGCCACGACCATCGACATCCCGGTGTAGGCGTACACCCGGTATAAAGTGGCGACATTAAAATTAAAAGACGTAGCCGTTGGTTTTTATACTACGGTTTTACGCAAACGTGGTGTGTCTATAAATCTTTAACCCGGCACGACCCGGGCTACTGAACGCATAAAAGAACATGTAAAACGTTCACAAGAATTTATTATAATTTTCCCAAGTTATAAAAAAAGTTTGTGCCTTGTGCATTCAAATCAATTTTAATAAACATTTTCAAATGTGTCAGTTGAATGTATTTACCAGTGTAAACTGACGTATTTTCCCCAAAAAGATTAAGTGCAGGTACCTAAACGTAAATTGGCTGGTATTAGCTCCCTAGCGTCGTGATAAGTCTCGCAAGCTTGATTGCAGGATCTGATGGAACAATACTTTATGTTTATTTACGATCCACTGTGGATATATTCAACTTCTGTAATACATTTGATATTACAACCAGAGGTTGAGTTTATATATTTATCTTTAAGCTTCCGCTGTGCATTATATAATTGTGTGGTTTGACTATATTGTTGCCAACATCGTCACGGTAATCCCCCACCGGGCTCACCGGTGAGACACGTGGAAATCGGGGTGTGACAGAAGTTGATACCATTCTTGGGATCAAGGTGAAGAGAACTGGAAGTCAGATTTCTCTTAGTCAATCTCATTACATAGAGAAAATTCTGACTAAGTTTCAACACTTAAATATTAAAGAGTTTAATACTCCGTTTTATCCAAGTGTGAAACTTAATGTGAACTCTGGAAGAGCAGTGGCTCAACTGGAGTATGCGAGTGCTATTGGAAGTATGATGTATGCAACGCATTGCACTCGTCCTGATATTGCTTTTGCTGTAAGCAAACTGAGTCAGTATACTGTTAATCCAGGGACAGAACACTGGAAGGTAGTGGGTAGAGTACTTGGATACCTGAAAAGGACCAGTAACTTAGAACTGACATACACGTCTTCTTCCAGAATACTTGAAGGTTATTCTGATGCAAGCTGGATTGATCGCACCAATGATTCAAAATCTACAAGTGGGTGGATTTTCACTCTAGCAGGAGGAGCAGTTTCTTGGGCGAGCAAGAAACAGACGTGTATTTCCCACTCAACTATGGAAGCTGAGCTCATAGCGCTGGCTGCGGCTGGTAAGGAAGCAGAGTGGATTAGAGATCTACTTACTGACATACGTCTGTGGGATGTTCCAATGCCGTCTATTCCCATGTATTGTGATAGTGAGGCCACACTATCTGAAGTGTACAACGCAGTGTATAATGGGGGATCAAGACACATAGGTCTTCGGCACAATTATGTGAGACAACTGCTTGAAAGTGGTACCATCAAGGTTGTCTATGTCAAGACAAGTAAGAACTTGGCAGATCCGTTTACTAAACCTCTGACGAGAGATTTGGTTGTGAATACCGCGAGAGACATGGCTCTAAAACCACAATAGAATCGTTAGTGATGGAAACCCAACTTGAACTTAGTGCTCCTATTTCTCAAGTTTAATGGGTAACAACGAAGTCACTTAACGATAGAAGGTACTATCAAATTTGATAGATCCATGTGAGGTATGATAGTACGTCGTTGCCGAGAACAAGGGTGAGCTTATGCTCTTAACAAAGTTTTGGAGGCATCCAAGCAACGTGGGTGATGTAAAACTTTGCCTATATGATCTAGGGGTGGTGCCGCCTTGAGTGAAGATTAGTGGTTATCTTCTAAAGGGTCATGAAAAGGATTTATAGCGCACGACCATATTCGCGCTCAGTGAGAACGCAAAGTCAGCTGGTGATGTGTGGGGGTAAACCGAAGGGGGCTATCAGGTTAATGGTTTAATTCCATAGGACACCATCTAATCTGTCTCTTCTTGTTTATCAACATAAACTGGGTTTAATCTTCGTGACACCTAGTGACATCATTAGTCTAAGTGAAAGGAAACATTCCAACTTGGTGGGGGATTGTTGGAAATATTAAAGAGGAACATACAAGTTGGTATGTTTCCTCCATCCCACATTGGTGGAGTGAGTGAAGTTTGAGTGGTTTATAAGGGATTACCCCTTATGGGCCTCCATAGTGATAAATGGGTTGGGAAGTGGGTGAAGCCCACACGCGCGCCGAGCCGAGCCGAGAGCTCGCGAATGGTCGCGTTTGAGGCGCGAATGGGCGCGTTTGAGGCGCACTTTGCACTAGCATCGTCGCTAGGAGCTGAGGAGCTTTTATTTTTAGCTAAGGTTCGGTTTCAGGTGGGTCAGATCTGTAAACCGAATGAGATGAGATAAGAAGGAGATATAGATGGATTCGAAAACAGTGGGGGTTATCCTATAGAAAATCGAATTCGTATAATGATAATTATCCAGTTTTCGAATTCGTATAGGATATGTATACAGTATTTCGAATTCGTATAGGATTGATATATCACTCCCTATTTTTCTCATTCTCAGGTATAACTCACACCTATAAATAAAGGCTTCATGCTACCCATTTATTTACATCAAATTCGCAGCTCTCTCTCTCTCTCTATTGTGTGATTCTGTTTTCGTTCCAGCTTCTGCGTTTTCTGGTTTCCATTGCTGTTGGAATACCAGATCAGTTCTGCATTAAATCCTGGGAGTTTACGCTGCAGCTCACAGCATTACGAGCGCGTAAAATCCTTTAAGGACAGGAGTTTTTCCGTGCAGTTCAAGGCTTTTGTTCAAGGATCTTCGTTCTCACTCGCCAGGTTGGTTTTAATTTACTTGTTCTTTAAATTCGTCCGACAACGGGACAGTCTCCTTCTACCTTTCTTTAATCAGTTTGCTCAAGTTGGAACAAACTGGTTTGGCTGATAACTCGGTAATTAATAAATTAATTGTTTGATTAAATTATTTTTCAACAATCTTAAAGGATTTTAGTTTGTGTTTTAATCAACAGAATTAATGGACTCTGAACTACCAACAGCCAACCTGAGATTCATGAATCAAGAGTTTGTCAAGTTGGACAGATTCGATGGTCAGAACTATACCCGCTGGGCGGACAAGGTTAAGTTCATGCTAGTTGTGCTGAAACTTTACTATATCCTTGATCCTGACTTGCCTGCAATCCCTGATGACCCTCCTGGTGAAGCAGGAGAGCTCCCAAATGAAGATTTGGCAAGGCAAAGACTTATCCGTAAGGAAGCTGAAGATCTTTGCCTGGGTCACATCAAAAATTCCCTTTCGGATCGTCTCTATGACTTGTACGCGCCAATAAAAAGTGCTAGAGAATTATGGAAAGCTTTGGAAGATAAGTACAAGGCTCATGAAGAAGGTACTAACAAATACCTTATTGCCAAGTACCTAGACTTCCAACTGGTCGATGACAAGTCAATCCTGGAGCAGGTGCATGAACTCCAAGTTCTTGTTAACATTTTGACTGCACTTTCTATTCCGAGTAAATTGCTAAAATAGTCCCTAACGTTTGTTCACATTTGCTAGATCCATCCAAAAAAAGATTTTTTCTCATATGAACCACTGAGGTTTCAAAAAAGTTGCTAAATCCATCCAAACTTCAGGGACGATTTTAGTAATTTAATAAAACAAACTTTTTTTGGATGGATTTAGCAAATGTGAACAAACGTTAGGGACGATTTTAGCAATTTACTCTATTTTTTATTTTCATCTTTTTATTATATCTCTTAATTAACATAAAATCTATTTATTTTCATCTTTTTATTAAATTTCTTATTTAACATAAAATCTACTAGTTTTTTTTCTTTGAACGACAAATTTCTACAACAGGCAATAGATTCGCACCTGCTTTTGCAGGCCCTCCACCCCAATCTGGCCAAGACTATGTTGTCTTAACCGGGCTCATGCTTGGCATCAGAGTTTGGCTTGGCGCTCCCCGACAAAATTTCCAGCCTACTGCCATATGCGAGTAGTTACACCCTCCACAAGAGCCGAAAACTCTCTGGAGTAAATGCACTGTAATAGAAAACTTGGGTGTGCTCTGCGGGTTTCGAACCTGTGACCAGGCCTTCACCCACTTCATAATAAAGATTAATCATTTATATTTTACAATTATGAATACGGTTTTATATTTATAATTATCTAACCAAGTTTTTTAAAATGTAAACATTTTACTCATTACTAATCCTTTAATAAAGTTAATTATACGACAAAATGTTTTCGGGTTTAATTTGTTACCTGTTTAGCAAGAACGTGTATTTTATTTTATAAATGAACAAAAAAATACTGGGTGAAGGCCTGGCCAAAGGTTCGAAACCCGCGGAATACACCCGAGTTTTCTATTACAGTGCATTTACTCCAGAGAGTTTTCGGCTCTTGTGGAGGGTGCAACTACTCGCATATGGCAGTAGGCTGGGAATTTTGTCGGGGAGCGCCAAACCAAACTCTGATGCGAAGTGTGAGCCCGGTTAAGACAACATAGTCTTGGCCAGAGTGGGGTGGAGGGCCTGCAAAAGCAGGTGCGAATTTATCGTCTGTTGTAGAAATTCGTCGTTCAAAAAAAAAAAAACTAGTAGATTTTATGTTAAATAAGAAATTTAATAAAAAGATGAAATTAAATAGATTTTATGTTAATTAAGAGATATAATAAAAAGATGAAAATAAAAAAAATAGAGTAAATTGCTAAAATCGTCCCTCACGTTTGTTCACATTTGCTAAATCCATCCAAAAAAAGTTTGTTCTATTAAATTGCTAAAATCGTCCTTGAAGTTTGGATGGATTTAGCAACTTTTTTGAAACCTCAGTGGTTCATATGAAAAAAAATCTTTTTTTGGATGGATCTAGCAAATGTGAACAAACGTTAGGGACTATTTTAGCAATTTACTCTTCTATTCCGCTGCCAGAAATATTTCAAGTAGGGGTTATTATTGCAAAATTGCCTCCTGGTTGGAAAGATTTCTCAAAGAGAATGATGCACAAGTCTGAGGACTACTCTTTGGATGAACTGTTGAAGCACCTTCGAATTGAGGAGGAAACGCGCAACAGGGACAAAAGAGGTAAAGTCGGATCGAGTGTGAATCATGTTGCTGGTGGATCTGGTCAAAAGGGAAAAGGGGCATCATCAAAGAATAAGAAGTTTACAGCAGCAAAGAAGAAAGAATTCAAGAAGTCACAACACACTAACAACCATCAACCAAAGAGGTCTGGTAAATGTCATGTTTGTGGAGAAACAGGGCATTATGCACGAGAGTGCTCTCAAAGGAAATCTGGATCTACGGTTGGTTCTACAAGTGCTACTGATGTTGAGAAAGTCACCAATCTAGTGGCCAATGTGGGTCTTGGTGAAGTTAACATGCTTTCTCAATATACACGCATTGTGGCATGTAGAGGATGGTTTTTGGATTCTGGAGCCACTGTTCATGTTTGTGGGAATCGTGGCTCGTTTCTGACTTATGCTCCTGTTCCTCAAGGAACAGTGGTGGTATGTGCTGATGGACATCGTGTAGAGGTTCGTGGTAAAGGCATGGTGCGGCTAAACTTTAGAGATGGTCAAGTGGTTACTCTTCAGGACGTTTTGCATGTTCCTGGTATCACCAAGGGTCTTGTTTCTGCTGATAAGTTTGATCGAAATGGTTACAAGCTGGTTATCAAAAATCTCCGTGTGAAGTTTTCTCTAAACGACATCTATGTGGGTCAAGCAAAGAACACGGGTGGAATGTATCGTCTTGACTTAGCTGAAGATGGGATTGGTGAAGAAGAAGATTCGGATGAAGGGGGCGTTTCAGTGATTGATGGGTTTGGGAATGAAAGTGATAGTGATAGTGGTGGTAGTGTTAGTTCTAGTGTTGGTGAATGTAATGCAATTGGTTTTGATTTGAATGAAATTATGTCTTCTGATTATATCGCTTGTTCAATTTCTTTATGGCATAAACGTTTAGCTCATACAAATATTAAAAATATTGAAAAAATGCAAACTAAAGGTTTATTAAAATTAAAAGATAAAGACTTTGAAAAATGTGAAACTTGTGTTAAATCAAAATTCACAAAGAAACCTTTTCCAAGTGTTCATAAACGCAATACATCACTACTAGAACTAATTCATTCAGATATTTGTGAACTGAATGGAGTTCTTACTCGTGGGGGTAAGAGATACTTTATCACTTTCTGTGATGACTCGAGCCGATACTTATATGTTTATTTGTTGCATTCAAAAGACGAAGCTTTTGAGGCATTCAAAATATATAAGGCTGAAGTTGAAAAGCAAAAGGAGAAACGCATTAAAATTCTTCGCTCGGACAGAGGCGGAGAATACTTTAACCGAAAGTTTGATGCATTCTGTGAAGAAGAAGGCATCATACATGAGAGAACTGCACCATATACTCCCCAACAAAATGGTTTGGCTGAGAGAAAGAACCGAACCTTGGTAGAGATGGCTAACTGTATGTTAAACCAATCGGGTCTACCTCGTAATATGTGGGGGGAAGCTGTGTTAACCGCATGTTATGTTCATAATAGGATCACTAGTCGTGTGATACCTACGAGTCCATATGAGTTATGGAAAGGAAGAAAACCAAACCTAGAACATTTGAGGGTTTGGGGTTGTCTTGCTTACTATCGCGTACCTGATCCAAAGACACTCAAACTAGGAGAACGAGCTTTCAAGAGTGTATTCATTGGATATGCTTCGCATAGTAAATCTTACCGATTGTTGGATGACGAATCAGGTATAGTTGTAGAATCCAGAGATGTGGAATTCTTTGAGAACAAGTTTTCTAGAGATGATGAAAACTCAAATGGCACCACAACTTCTAGTACTTCTGAGAAAAGGGTTCAACCCTCACCAATAGTTGAAGAACCAAGGAAAAGTACTAGAGTTAGAAAAGAGAAAAGTTATGGAGATGATTTCTTTTCTTACCTGGTTGAAGGAACTCAAAAGAAAGTGACGAGAGAGGTCATTTTTGCTGTAAATTTGGATGATGATCCTAAAACTTTCAACGAGGCAATGTCATCAAGAGATGCTCCTTTGTGGAAGGAGGCAGTCAATGATGAAATGGATTCCATTATGGGAAATGGAACTTGGGAGTTAGCTGATCTACCCAAGGGAAAGAAACCTATTGGATCCAAATGGATTTTCAAAAGGAAGTATCATCCAGATGGATCCATCTCTGCCTATAAAGCGAGATTAGTCGCTAAAGGGTATAGGCAGAGAGAAGGGATCGACTATTTTGATACCTATGCACCTGTGGCTAGAATAGGTTCTATTAGAACTCTGATAGCGGTGTCTGCTTTGAAAGGGCTTTACATCCATCAAATGGATGTAAAGACAGCATTTCTAAATGGGTATCTAAATGAGGAGATTTATTTGGAGCAACCAGAAGGGTTTGTGATGCCTGGACAAGAGAACAAAGTGTGTAGACTTATTAAATCTCTGTATGGTTTGAAGCAAGCTCCTAAACAGTGGCATGAGAGATTTGACACCACTGTGACTGCTTTCGGGTTTCGACACAACAGTGCTGACAGATGTATTTATACTAAATGCGAACCCGGTTATACAGTCGTGATTTGTCTCTATGTTGATGATATGTTGATCATCAGCACTCACCTTGAAGGTATTTCTGAAACTAAGAAATATTTGTCCTTGAACTTTAAGATGAAAGATCTAGGATAAGTTGATACCATTCTTGGGATCAAGGTGAAGAGAACTGGAAGTCAGATTTCTCTTAGTCAATCTCATTACATAGAGAAAATTCTGACTAAGTTTCAACACTTAAATATTAAAGAGTTTAATACTCCGTTTGATCCAAGTGTGAAACTTAATGTGAACTCTGGAAGAGCAGTGGCTCAACTGGAGTATGCGAGTGCTATTGGAAGTATGATGTATGCAACGCATTGCACTCGTCCTGATATTGCTTTTGCTGTAAGCAAACTGAGTCAGTATACTGTTAATCCAGGGACAGAACACTGGAAGGCAGTGGGTAGAGTACCTGGATACCTGAAAAGGACCAGTAACTTAGAACTGACATACACGTCTTCTTCCAGAATACTTGAAGGTTATTCTGATGCAAGCTGGATTGATCGCACCAATGATTCAAAATCTACAAGTGGGTGGATTTTCACTCTAGCAGGAGGAGCAGTTTCTTGGGCGAGCAAGAAACAGACGTGTATTGCCCACTCAACTATGGAAGCTGAGCTCATAGCGCTGGCTGCGGCTGGTAAGGAAGCAGAGTGGATTAGAGATCTACTTACTGACATACGTCTGTGGGATGTTCCAATGCCGTCTATTCCCATGTATTGTGATAGTGAGGCCACACTATCTAAAGTGTACAACGCAGTGTATAATGGGGGATCAAGACACATAGGTCTTCGGCACAATTATGTGAGACAACTGCTTGAAAGTGGTACCATCAAGGTTGTCTATGTCAAGACAAGTAAGAACTTGGCAGATCCGTTTACTAAACCTCTGACGAGAGATTTGGTTGTGAATACCGCGAGAGACATGGGTCTAAAACCACAATAGAATCGTTAGTGATGGAAACCCAACTTGAACTTAGTGCTCCTATTTCTCAAGTTTAATGGGTAACAACGAAGTCACTTAACGATAGAAGGTACTATCAAATTTGATAGATCCATGTGAGGTATGATAGTACGTCGTTGCCGAGAACAAGGGTGAGCTTATGCTCTTAACAAAGTTTTGGAGGCATCCAAGCAACGTGGGTGATGTAAAACTTTGCCTATATGATCTAGGGGTGGTGCCGCCTTGAGTGAAGATTAGTGGTTATCTTCTAAAGGGTCATGAAAAGGATTTATAGCGCACGGCCATATTCGCGCTCAGTGAGAACGCAAAGTCAGCTGGTGATGTGTGGGGGTAAACCGAAGGGGGCTATCAGGTTAATGGTTTAATTCCATAGGACACCATCTAATCTGTCTCTTCTTGTTTATCAACATAAACTGGGTTTAATCTTCGTGACACCTAGTGACATCATTAGTCTAAGTGAAAGGAAACATTCCAACTTGGTGGGGGATTGTTGGAAATATTAAAGAGGAACATACAAGTTGGTATGTTTCCTCCATCCCACATTGGTGGAGTGAGTGAAGTTTGAGTGGTTTATAAGGGATTACCCCTTATGGGCCTCCATAGTGATAAATGGGTTGAGAAGTGGGTGAAGCCCACACGCGCGCCGAGCCGAGCCGAGCCGCGAGCTCGCGAATGGTCGCGTTTGAGGCGCGAATGGGCGCGTTTGAGGCGCACTTTGCACTAGCATCGTCGCTAGGAGCTGAGGAGCTTTTATTTTTAGCTAAGGTTCGGTTTCAGGTGGGTCAGATCTGTAAACCGAATGAGATGAGATAAGAAGGAGATAGAGATGGATTCGAAAACAGTGGGGGTTATCCTATAGAAAATCGAATTCGTATAATGATAATTATCCAGTTTTCGAATTCGTATAGGATATGTATACAGTATTTCGAATTCGTATAGGATTGATATATCACTCCCTATTTTTCTCATTCTCAGGTATAACTCACACCTATAAATAAAGGCTTCATGCTACCCATTTATTTACATCAAATTCGCAGCTCTCTCTCTCTCTATTGTGTGATTCTGTTTTCGTTCCAGCTTCTGCGTTTTCTGGTTTCCATTGCTGTTGGAATACCAGATCAGTTCTGCATTAAATCCTGGGAGTTTACGCTGCAGCTCACAGCATTACGAGCGCGTAAAATCCTTTAAGGACAGGAGTTTTTCCGTGCAGTTCAAGGCTTTTGTTCAAGGATCTTCGTTCTCACTCGCCAGGTTGGTTTTAATTTACTTGTTCTTTAAATTCGTCCGACAACGGGACAGTCTCCTTCTACCTTTCTTTAATCAGTTTGCTCAAGTTGGAACAAACTGGTTTGGCTGATAACTCGGTAATTAATAAATTAATTGTTTGATTAAATTATTTTTCAACACCCATTACCATCCCTACTGAGGACTCACCGCCAAGCAGCAGTGTCGGAGTGCTAGCCTGAGAAGGAAGAACCCTTCCGCAGTCGGAGTACCGTACAATTACCTTTTATTTTACCAAAAAAAAGTACATGAAACTAGGCATACATGTGAAGATGGTTACATAGTTACATGTGTAATGTGTTGTACACCTAGTACATATGATTGATGTAAGGAAGCTTCTGATGTTAGCTTTTTGTGTGTTGCACACCAACTCATGATAATTGGTCGAACTTTGGCTAAACAATTTTTCAACCATTTTCCAAGACGTTTGTATCATGAGAACGGGATGGACCACCAAGTACAACCTACAAATATTCCAAGGTTGATAACTTTAAAACAAATATATATATATATAGTTGACGCTAGAAGTGAACAAAAAAACTGTTTTTTTTAAACCCCTGTTTTAACCTGAACTGAACCGGCGGTTGGTAAACAGGTTAGTGTGCTTGATGTTTGAAACCGATTTAAAAACCGAAACCTTTAAAAAAAACCTGTTTAAACCGGTTAAAAGCCGTTTTTTTGTTGCCTAAACCAATTTTTTCTGAACCGAACCGGTTAGTATCAGTTCGGGTTCCCATCGTATAAAACCGGTTAAAAAGCCAAATTGGTCTTTTTAAAACCGGGTTTTTGCCCGAAAAAATGGTTCGGTTAAAAATCGGGTTCCCATCATATAAACTGGTTAAAAAGCCAAACTGGTTTTTTTAAAACCGGGTTTTTTGCCCAAAAAACCGGTTCGGTTAAAAATCGGACTGGTTAAAAAAGACGATTTGTACACCTTGACGCAGACAAATCCTAAACTTTAAAGTCGTAAACAAAACAGTTCTAATCTAATCATCGGTCAAAGTATAGTCTAGTTTACAAAACGTTACTAAAACCTACATGTATTTTTTGAGACTTGGTGTAGTACTATTAGATTACTTTTGTTTTTGTACAACATTTCTTTAAGATACATAACAAATTCAAATCAAACAAAAACTGGTATTATCATGTTTCACTTTTAGTCACAAAAAGGAAGAGGGGTTGGTGCAAGTCTCAATAAGATGTATTGAGTAGTCTTTATCCCCTCTAATAGATGAAATATTCTTTTGTTTATAAGTTCATAAAATTACCACTTTGCCCCCTAGTTCCATTTGTTTTAACATGTACTCGAATAAGTACCCCATCATTCCACCGGATTGTCCCCAACCGAGCATGTATCCTTCCAATACTATTGATTAGTTAAAATCTAGAGTAAATTGACAAAATCGTCCCTGAGGTTTGGGTATGTTTATCATTTTTACCCAAACGTGAAGGATTATATCGTACAAAAAAGTTGTTATGGATGAAAATGGAAAACATGTCCAAACCTCAGGGACGATTTTGGCAATTTACTCTAAAATCTATTGTCTGATCAGAAGATATAAAGTTAGTTCAACACAGTCACGAACCCAGAAATTATTTTGTGGGGGTACGAACGAAATGTTTAACCAAATTTCAAGGGGTGCAATTGGATAATCAAGAAATTCGTTTCACAATAACTTTATATTTTTATATATTAATTGTCATTGTATTAGACCAGTTGTCAGTGTAATAGAGACCACTTGTAGCCCTTGTTGACACAGTCATCAATACATCATTCTTGTTAGAGTAAATTGTCAAAATGGTCTCTGAGGTTTGGTCACTTTTTGTCACTTTAGTCCAAAACTCACATCTTTTAAATTTGGATCCATGTGGTTTCAATTGTGTTGTCATTTTCATCCAAAATCAAAAGCTGGTCAGATTTTTCAGTTAACAAGTTTTTTGTCTTTATCCTCCCTTTTAATGAAGGGTAAAATGGTCAGATTTTTTTTAATTTGTTATAAGATAACATTAAAGACCATTTAAAAGACAAAAAGAGATGGATGTTAACCGAAAAATCTGACCAGATTTTGATTTTAAATGAAAATGGCAACAAATTGAAACCATAGGATAGTCAAGTATAATATTGAGCTCTATATATAGAGACCCTTTGTAACCCTAGGTGACACAATCAACAATCATCAATACAATACATCATTGGTAAATCTGTTTTGCTTGCATAACATAATTTGCTTAAATCATTGTTAAATCTGTTTTGCTTGCATAACATAATTTGCTTTTGTAAATACCAACCTAAATGAACGTAACAATTGACTATAACTTGCATATCAACATTTCATTCATATATTATCAAGGAAACTTATCTTTTATGACGATGCTCTATAATACACGATAACAAGTTAACAACTTGAATATTTACTTCATATTGGTTAGGTTGTAATGTTAATATTTCTTTTGTTTTACTTATTGTTGTATGAAATTGTTTGTTTGAATTATTAATAAATAAACTTGAAGATAAAGATAGATTAAGACATTTACAAGTGAAATAATCATATTTTATAACCGAGGTTTAATAAATAAACTTAAAAATAAAGATAGATTAAGACATTTACAAGTGAAATAATCATATTTTATAACCGAGGTTAAATGAATATACTTGATTACCAATTTCTACTTTAGTCATGTCTCACTAGGAGTGTGTAAAAAACTGAATTAACCGACCCATAACTAAATTAACCGACAAAATCGAACCAAATCAAAAACCGGTGGATCGGTTAATGATTTTTCTGAACATCGAAAGTAACGGGTCGGTTATGGTTATCAATATTTCCATACCCACCATGACAGAACCGAACTGACATGTAGTAAATCTTAGTAGGATTTAAGACTTTTCACCATTTTTTCAATAGTTAATGCTTTTGATTAAACGTTTTTTTTATATTTATGGGTTATTTCTTATCGTTTTGGTTAAATCTTTATTTGAATTTATATGAATATATCATATCACTTTGTTTGAATATTCAAAAATAATCGGTATTAATATTATAGATTATATGTTTTTATAATAATATTTAATATACTAATGTATAGAAATATGTAATACGAATTTATTCTATGTTAAAAAAACATTGAGTTATTTTTAGCTAGGCCTACTTCATGGTTAACCACTCATAATCGACCCGCTATAACCTTCAAAACCGATTAATCAAAATCGTTATAGCCGATCGGTTATGATTATCCATTAACCGACATTATAGGTATGGTTTTAGGCCAAAACCGACCCATACACACCCCTATGTCACACAGATAAAAATAAAGATAGTTTTGATCAAGATTGTCATGTTAACTTTGTATGCAATATTAGGGGATAATGCCATAATGGTTCCTCGTGGTTGTAAAAAATAACCAAACATTACCTTCTCATCTAAGTGAGCACAATTATTACACCTCCATATTCCACCATTTCAATGTATTATTGATTTTTACTTGATATTTGTATCAACCAGTTTTGATGAGGTGTAAAGTACTACAAAAATGATTATATCTTTTTATCAGAAGAATATATATTACGAACAAGCATTGTAGGCTGTTGTCTTGTTGATGTTACATTATATTGTTGACATCGGTCGTTAAATTAATAAAGGGAGGATGTGTAGACGTTTTTATTTTAGCAAAAGACATGAATGTATGAGCATCAAAAACATGTTCAACGTAACGTTGACAAGGTACAAACCATGAGACATACATGATGGCTAGATTATAGTGTTTTGTTCATGGCGACATGTTGTGAACTCAAAACATCATATAGGAGCGCTAAACCGGGTGCAAGCCCCATCTTTATCTGACATGTCATGGAAATCCGTAGCTAAAGCGTTGCACCAACATGCTCGCGTCTTTGGATAAGTGAAAAGTGCCATACATGGTGTATAACCTTAGTCGCATTGGTAGTTTGTTCATACATTACAAACCAACCAGTAGCGATTTATCTTGTGAATAATGGTTTGCATAGATGTATGGACTAACCAGACGAAAAGTGTAAATCTTAAGGTTGTGTAAAACTTGATTTAATGTGTTGGAAACCAAAAACCCAAATGAATTAAACCATACTTGACTTGAAAAGATAACCCACAAATCAGAGTCCGGTTTGAGACAAACCAGTAAAAACCAACACCAGACCAAGACAGAAAGTATAACGCAGCCTGATTCTCGCCTCGAAAAGCATATATAGAACCTGAAACTAACATAAAGTCGTTCTGGCTAAACTCAAACCCACGAATCATTCAAGAATCTGGTGTTAGGTTCATGTTGTGTTTTCCGTGTCATATCATAAACTCACTCATAATTTTGTATGAATCAGTTCTCAATCCTTCATAATGAATAATAGAATCTTTCTTGCATAATTCATGGGAGCCACCAATCTACCTTGTCATATCACAAACTCACACCTATTATTGTATGAATCACTTGTCAATCCTTAATAGTGAATAATATGAATAATAGAATCTTTCTTGCATAATTCATGGGAGCCACCAACTACATTACCATTCACCCTTATACGTCCCCAAGGTAGAGCTGTAAACGTGTCGAGCTAAGTCGAGCCAGGGGTGGGCTCGAGCTGAGCTCCGGATTAAAAAAGGTAGCTTGGCTTGACTTGAGCACGAACTTGAAACAAATGAGCCAGCTCGACTAAGGTCATTTAAAATCTAATTTTTAAGCTAGTTTTCTCGGGCGAGCTACAAGCCAAGCTGCGAGTCGCGAGCTTTTCGAACAGCCCTACCCCAAGGTAAGTGTACACGTCTTCACAACCATAAGGTTATGCGGAGTGTAGATGTGTACATATGCTAGAAAATCTACGGATTGTTGTCTGAAAAGATTACCCTTACGCAAAGTTGCAAACATACATAATGATAGTCGAAACAAACTCTCCATCCAATAGAGTGATAGACGAATTTTCATCTTCGATCCTATTAAAGAAAGGACTGGCCCAGCCCAGCCCATCATCCATCATATAAATAAAGATTAATGAAGAATACAAGCCCAAGAAATTGTGTTTCAAATTGTCAATATTTTAAAAGCCCCATAAAATCTATGGAAAGATGACAAATTGTGCACAAAACATAAGTGATACTATGCATCTTGATTATCATGGGCTGGAAATTTTAAATAAAATCAGATATTACTAAAACAAAAACATAAAATTATTTTGAATTTTGATTTTGATCGATCTAAGATGGTTATCTTCAATCAACAACCGGGAGAAACTTCACATGAGCTATTTTGCCTTCTTTCGCCAACTTCTTTTTTTATATATTTTATTTTTCGGCTTTGGATTCAATCACTTTTTTCGCAAATGAAGGCAAACAAAAAGCAGCTGCATGAATCTGTAAGTCGGAAAACCGTTGAATATTGTTAACGGAGTTAAAGACAATGAAAAATTAAGAGGGTAAATGTGATTACTAATTTAACTGTTTATCTGCCTCTTGTGTTTCATTGCCGCAATAAGCGGCACTAAACAGAAATTAATTTCATATTCTCTGGATTTTAGCCAGAGAAAATATAGTTCATGATGTATTCAACAAATATGTACAGAGAACAAATCAAATAGACTAATAAAAATAGATACATGGTTAAAGAAGTAGCCAAAGAAAATATAGCTCATGATGTACACAAAACAAATCAAATCAAATAGATTATAGACTAATAAAAATATATACATGGATGAAGTAGCAAAGAAACTAAAATATAGCTCATCAGTTTCTCATATTTATTTATTTGAAAATGAAATAAGTAAGATGCTTGCCTTTTGATGTATGTCAACAATGTTTTACTTTTGAAAAAGCGAATAAAAAATTATACATCAGCGAGGAAACTTTTGAACTCCACTACAACTTCAGGTGAACACATTTTTTTCTTCACATCTTCTTCATTAGGGTCAAGTTCAAGGAGGGTGATTTCAAATTTTTAAGGGTTGCAATCAAGAATTTTGTTTAAAAGTTACACTTAACTTTTTTTTAAAGAGGTGCGCTCGCCCACCCAATACTTAACCTAGGTCCGCCTTTGTTTGGATGTGCCAAAGGAATATAAGTTGGAATTTGGGAGTGACATGGTACAATTCGTAAATTGAGAGTGTTATCAATCAAATGGTAAAATTGGGTTATTTAAATCCAATATCCCCTTTCTATTTAAGGGGGTGTTTGGTGTTACGTTTTCAAAATAGATTATGCGTTTTCAAAATAAATTTTGCATTTTCAAAACTGCGTTTTGAAAAAGCATGTAGTACATGCTTCTCCAAAACTATGTTTTGGAGACAGATAATCACTTTTTCATCCAAATACTTTTTTAGATTACTTATGTTTTACAAACACAATAATCAAATTAATGACTTCAAAACGTAATCCCAAACACCCTCTAAATACCACTAGTTTATTAATCTTAACTATACCATTTAATTACAAAAAGATAAACAATGATCATCACTTTCAGATCTATTAATTACTAAAACAATTTTTTTCTTCAAAATTATTGTATTTTTTCGATAAAAATGTGCATACACACATACATATTTGATTTATACGTGTATACATATATTTAGTTATCTTGTAATCATATACCAGCTTAAAACACAATTTGATGGCGGCACTCCTCTCTTAGGGGATTTGCTTTTTTATTTTTTTTTTGTTTTTTTTATTTGTTGTAATTATGCATGTTTATAAATTAAAAAAATATTAATAAAAATTAAATAAAATTTAATAAAAGACATTTCATTAAATTAAAAATAAAAATTACATTCAAACTAGACGGACAATTTTTTTTACTAGACGATGCCGTGTCTAGTAGCTCCGCTTGTTGGATGAGATTTTGGAAGAAAATTAAACTACCATCGCTTGACGATGAATCTTCATCGTCGGGAAAGTCGGGTAGGGGAGAAAAAAACGGGAACTTGGAATCCATTTTGTGTTGTATTTGAGAGATTTTTAGAGTGAGTTTGAGAATAGGTGTGGTAAAAAATTAGATTAAGTTGGTTATTTATATTGTTAAAATTGAATTTTTTTTTAAATGACCGTTGCCCAATGTATACATCATCGATCCTTGTGCTTCTTGTGCGGCGACTCCTCCCCGATCCCCCGCCCCGATTTGCCTCACCGCAGGGATGGCGGCGGTGTTCCCGCTAGGGGAATTGGGTCACCGATCCCCCTCCCCGCTGGTGCCCCGTATATCCTTATGATGCCTATGAAAACAATCCACCTTCATTAAAAATGTTCAACTTTTTTAGCTTGTAAAAAACGACCAGAAAACATGAATGATTGACTTTGCACAACTTTAAGTCTTTAACACATGATCAACTGAATTGACATTTTAGCTTTTTAATCGCATGTAATACTGAGATTATGTTGTAAAGCAATTATTACACACTAAGTGCACATATTTTCAAATTTTGAATTTATATAAAGATGCTTTAAAGTCAACACATTAAAGATTTAAAGTCAAATAGCATATGAGTAGATTTTTCTATGCAAATTAAGGTGCTTTAAATGATGTAAATTATAAAAGTTGATCATGTAACTCTCAAAGTTTCTTTAAACAAAAATGGCCACCAACAATTATTGTCAAACCATTGCATAATTATTTGCATCCACATGAGACGGATATCGAACATGCATGCATCGAAACAACTGATCAACCAACATGTTAGCATAAGCCATAATTGTTAACGGCGAATAGCGACAAGGTACCTATATGCTACATAGCGAATAGCGATAAATAACGGGCGACTACTTTATAAATAGTGATACACTGAAAAAAGAACTTAAAAAATATATATAAATGTATATTATATCAAAATGCCCTGGTATATATGCTATTTTATAGCTGTATTTAATTTCTATTATATGAAGAAAAAAATTTGTCGCTATTATCGCTATCTATCGCTACACCATAATAACGAGCCTAGACCTATACGTTACGTAGCGCGCTATAGCGATAAGCGATCTCTATGCTCGCTATTGACAACTATGGCATAAGAATGTCATTCTTTCGATTTGTAAGCTAAAAACTCCACACATCTTATTTTTTTTAACAAAACTATAACGACTGGCGCAACTTATATAGCTGTAAAATTATATGATTTGCAAGGTCCTTTGCTTTGACAATCTTAGGTAAAGAAACAGTCATCATACAGGCTACTTTGTGTGTCATTCCAAGAAGCTACATTAACAATTATTAACATATGACACAGTAATAATCTAACAAATTATAAAAGAGTTGAATTTTCTTAAAGGAATATTGGATTTTATTAATCTCAACTATTTGTCGTTGGCGGCCAACAGTCCCAACTTAAAAAAATAACCACTGGCAGTGCCAACTATTGACATATTGGCCACCAATGGACCCTGACTAACAGAACCCTAACGAGTAACGCCGTTAGTCTTCGGTCACCTGAAAACCGTTTTTGTCCAGAAAAAGGTTTCTAAAGGTCCGATCTAAGGTTACAAAAAGGTTTGGGACGAAAATGTTGAGTTTTCCGGCGAAAAAGAAGTTTTCCGGTGAAAAAGAAGTTTTCCGGCGACTTTAATAATTGGAGCTTTTACTAGAAAAAGGTTCCCAAAGGTCCATAATAAGGTTATAAAGAGGTTCGGGACAAAAATGTTGAGTTTTCCAGCCAAAAAACGTTTTTCCGGCGACCGAAGACTAACGGCGTTAGGGTTCTGTTAGTCAAGGTCCATTGGAGGCCAATATGTTAAAAGTTAGGACTGCCAGTGGTTATTTTTTAAAAGTTGAAAGTTGAGACTGTTGGCGGCCAACGGCAAATAGTTGGGATTATTAAAATCCAGTATTCCCTTCTTAAATCACTAGCTATTTGATTTAATATAAAAATATAATCAAACCCAAAATAACATAATACGAAAATTGTTCCAAAAAAGATGGAGATACAAAACCTTGGAAGAAGATAGAGCACCAGTTGTATGTTTCTTCGGAGAAAGAGTTCAACCGAAGAATATTTATATAATATTAAAGAGAAAGGTCGGTGGCAAAAGCCACCTACCCTTTCTCTCTTAATCTCTTACACGTGCTCTCTCTTGATACATTTATGCTTTTTCTTCCAGATCTTTCTTCATCTGCTCTAACTATCTGCCTTTCTTCCCATCGATTCACTGCTCACTTGATCCATCGTCTTCACCGCTGCATCATCTTTTCATGTAAGTTCATATTCTTAACCTACATTTGATGTTATTGTCTTCATTTCCTTCATATTATGAGCTCTTGAACCCTAATTTTTCTTAACAAAATTGTTATTTTTTTGCCAAAAATGCAAAGGCATAGGCTGTTTGTGGGTTATAAAAAGAGATATTTGTAAATATTCTTGGAAGATTTGGGAAAATGTTGATTGTTTCTTTGTGGAATCAAAGATTTGAGCGAAAATTGGTAAATGGGGATGTCTTTGGTTATTTGTTTGGGAAAAAAACGACTGTTTTGGCAAAATTAATGTGGGTTTTCTAAGGAGGGAGCTTGATTACACGAACTTTAGGATAGAACCACCCAATTAAAAGTATGGTTCGAAGTGTAATTGAATAAATTAGTGCTAAGATCGTGTTTCCTTATTTTTTTTATGTTTGAGTTGATTAAAGAACGATTAGTCAAAGTAAGTTGAATACACAATGTGATTAATGGTGAGAAAATTAGGATTGCAGTCATATATTGACTTTGGTTAGCAAGTTTTGTTTGACCTTGAATTTAGGTTTGCAGCTATTTCGCCATAGGTGAAATCAGCGCCATAGGTTCTTTCGCTACCTCCTGTCCAGGATACGGTTTGGTTTATGTTGTGTTATCCTGTTTATCCTTTGATTGCCCTCAGATTTTGTAAATTTTTTTTTTCTTATTCCTTCGGTAGTTCCCCCTTTAATGCATATGATTGTTTTTTCCCCACATACAGATTCTTTGTGCAGGATTGGACGCTTCTGTCTACACCGTCGCTTTACCGTATGCCTAATGTTGTTTTGCTAGAAGATTGTGTTGGTTGCTGGTTGTTGTGCAGGAATGCATTTTCGAGTTTATCAGCTTTATCACTAGCGAACGAATATGATTCAGACCTGTCTTGCGTCTCTGAAACCCGCTGATTCATGTGGCAGTTGCATCATCCCCGTTCCTTTCAAACAATCACATCTAAAATCAGCAAGAAATGATCGTGATCATCATGAATCTTCGATCCAATTTTCTACAATAATGAGGTAATTGCTATGCGTATAACAGACTTAAAACTTGGGTTTCTGGGTACTCCACCGGAAAAATCGCTCCGTGTTATGGTTTTAGTCATCATGCCCACTTTGTTCTCAATTTTGTTATTTTGTTTATCCAACCACACCATAAAATTAATATTAGTTATTTACTTGTAAATTCTTTTCAGTAATAATTATCGAGAGCAATAATAACTGGATTAGGAATTTAGGATAAGGTCTACAATACACAGATGAAATAGTTTAGTAAAATAACTATTTTGTCTTAACATAATTATTTGTTTATGTCTAACAAATTATGATTAAATCTACTTATTTAAATCTAAAGCATATCAAAGATTTGTCACAGTTACAGTTGCTAGAAGATGGTCGAGGTTCGGCTAACGCAATTTTGGACTTAGGTGTTTTGGGGGCCAACCAACCGGTGCCTAAGTTACCCGTTTTGACCCGCTGCCGAACGGTCCCATTTTACCACCTCCATTGGTAAGCCAAGGAATGTATATTTAGCCCTTCTAATTCTATTTTTTTGCGAGTAATAAAGATACTTTCTATACTTTGATACAGTTTGACAAATACCCCACAGGCGTGGGTTTGTTCCCGCATGTAGATACCCATTCAACATTTGAGGGCTCAATTTATAGCCTTTCATTATTAGGATCTTGCATTGTGGAGTTTAGAGCATCTGTTGGTGTTAGAGATACAAGTAGTCCAAATTTCGTTAGGAAGGCTATTTATCTTCCCGTTCAATCAATGATCTTACTTTCTGGAGCAGGAAGATATGCTTGGCAACATTATATCCCCCACCAACACCAATAAGGTACTTTATGTAAGTTTTTAGCTTTTATTTGCATTTTTTGTGATATATTGCTGCTATGTAACAATGCAATCATGTCACACCCCGATTTCCACGTGTCTCACCGGTGGGCCCGGTGGGGGATTACCGTGACGATGTTGGCAACAATATAGTCAAACCACATAATTATATAATGCACAGCGGAAGCTTAAAGATAAATATATAAACTTCAACCTCTGGTTGTAATATCAAATGTATTACAGGGGTTGAATATATCCACAGTGGATCGTAAATAAACATAAAGTATTTGTTCCATCAGATACTGCAATCAAGCTTGCGAGACTTATCACGACGCTAGGGAGCTAATACCAGTCAATTTACGTGTAGGTACCTGCACTTAATCTTTTTGGGGAAAATACGTCAGTTTACACTGGTAAATACATTCAACTGACACATTTGAAAATGTTTATTAAAATTGATTTGAATGCACAAGGCACAAACTCTTTTATAACTTGGGAAAATTATAATAAAATCTTGTGAACGTTTTACATGTTCTTTTATGCGTTCAGTAGCCCGGGTCGTGTCGGGTTAAAGATTTATAGACACACCACGTTTGCGTAAAACCGTAGTACAAAAAAAACCAACGGTTACGTCTTTTAATTTAATGTCGACACTTTATACCGGGTGTACGCCTACACCGGGATGTCGATGGTCGTGGCCATTTCGTAAAATGATGCCAAGGATATCCGGGACAACGGTCATTAAACCCCCCAAAGGCTTATAAGCAACAAAACTGTTTAAATGAGCCGATCATATTTAATCAATTAACCACCTAAGCGATGGAATTATATAATGCTCAATCAAGCGGTATTAATATACCGTAACCCAAGCCCATATAGGGGAAATAAGTTAAAGTATTTACCTTTGCAAGTATAATTCCTTAATTTGGATTAAATCACCGATAGCTTTTACTGGGGCTCCTAATCTGGAACGAAGGTTTTAATTAACCTCTTAGAATCCTAACGAGTCGTTATAATGGCCGTAGCCTAGACCGGTTGGTTCCGATATATATAGATAGGGTTTAATCGCGTGAAAGGCGAAAACCGAGAATGGAGTGTGATTCTGTCCCAACAAGCTCAGAGACTTGTTTTATATGGGTTAATGGTTCACACTCTGGATTTTGGGGTTCAAATAATATAATTTGACCCGTATCGGCTAATTTATGAAAACTAGTTTCATAAGCCGAACCGTGCGCGCAATAGGCGAAACGGTTAACCATGAGAGTCGTACGCTTATTTCCTAAGTCAATATGCCTTAAATGAGTTGTGGTATCAGTAGGATACCTTCCGTGACGCCCGTAACGAGTTTAAGTTAATATTATGCCCCGTAGGGGCTTTTCGGTCATTTTAAAGACTTTTAAAGAGCTTTTCGAGTTCTACAGGAAATCTGAGTTTCCCGAACAGCTTATAAAGCTTAAAATAGTTTATTTATTATTTAGAACCAGTAGCAACTGGAATCGGGTCAAAAGACCTTGTAGAACTCATGTTTTGGCCGAAAAGGGCATATTCGGTATTAACCGAACCGTAGCCATAACCTCAGGTTATGAGCAAGGTAAAATTTATTAAAAATCTTTAAAATTCCCAAAATATTATTTTAATACAGTGGGTAAAAGTTTTGGTGACGAAATCTTGGTTTAGATAGGTGTTATGCTAATTGCGCCGTTAATTACTAAAGTTTACTTTAAATGCGCCTTTTAGCATAACTCTCATTCTAGACCTCGGATTGACGTGAAACTTTACGGACATGCTTATAATTTAATAAGCAAGGTTTTGGTCCGTTCACGTGTCCGAAATACTCGTTTTAATTTTAAAAGGCCGTTACGGTCAACTTTTAGGCGAATGACGGAATTGCGCAAAAGACTCGGATAACTCATGAACCGATCACAGAGGTTTATACCAACATGTGACCTGGTCCTAAGAGAGTCCTAAGGCATATTTATACCTCACTAAAACGGGTCAGAACTGAAGTCAAAGCAAAAGTCAAACTTTTGCGACATTCGGCTCCGAACCGGGTCAATATAGCAAATGGTCGATTCAAACGAGCGCAAACAAGTTTATATACTTATTATCATGTTTTATAAGTGTCAAAACAGGTTCCATAGTATGTACATTACAGATTATGCATAAATCGCTAAAATAGCTTTCTGTTGACTTTTTAACCGCACGTTTGACTCGATTTTTGACATAGTTAGAGTGGTGATCAGGGGGAAACCTTTTTAGAGGTTTATTACCCACATAATTACCTACTCAAAACTACTTTTGATCCGTCATAAGACTGAACCATTTGCAAGTTATTGTAATGACAACCGTTAGTTACGACGGTTGCGTTTATGAGCTATAACTATGGAAATGCAAGACCATTTTGATTGTGAACGACTTACAGAAGTTGTTTCTTGTTTATAGAGCAGAGAAAGATGCTTGGAGCTTCTTTAGAATGACCAGAGAAGTTGATTTGTGTTGTGTGAATTGTTATGAGCCAATGTGGCTATTTATAGTGAAACTTAGGCTCTAAGATCATTACAACTCATGCTACACTGAGTGTGGATGATGGGCAGATGTCCCCTAAGTGTTATGGGTCGAGCATAGAGTGCCCATGCCCCATTAATTGGTTGTTGGTCGTTCAAAGAGTCCAAAGGTCAAGTAGTTACAATGTTTCTGCATCTGGGCGTCTAGTGCGGCCCGCATGGAAGTTCCATGCGTTTATAATGCGGGCCGCCTAAGATTCAAAGATCAGACGCGTAAATGGGGAGGCTCGCGGCCCGCCTCAACTTAATCAAACATGTAATGCGGGTCGCGTGGGACCTGTTTTTCAGATTTTTAAAATCTTTTGAAATGATTACGAAATCCTGGTAATTAATAACGAAATCTTTCGTAATGATTTACCTGACCTTTCGGGTTTGAAGGGCTAACTTTGCGGTTTGGCCCTCGGTTATTTACCGGTAGGGGCCTCGTGTTATTTACCCGCATTATTAAGTCCCCGGTTTATTTATTAATTATACAGAAAGCCATAACTTTCATTATTGACGCTTTTAACCCTTCTTATACGAATGCGAGTATAACTTTTTCGTTTTAAAACGGAACTTCGCGGAATTTATACAGTATATTCTAGTGAGCGTATAATACTGTTACGAAGCCTTGGGAACATTAAAGGGTCACTCAGAGGTAATATTAAACATGTTGACATAGTTAACCCCTGTAGCTCGTAATCTCTCACTTTCTTCCGCGTTTCGCTTCCGCACGATCTATAATTTATTCGTTTGAAGGTTCAAGCATTATTTAGGGTTACTATACAGTATATTTACCCTTGTTGACATTTATGACCCTCGAATTTATATACTTTCAAGGTTTGTCAAAATTGGTCCTTTATTTAATATCAATGCCACGTGTAAACAAATGACACGTGTTAACACATTATTGGACACAAAAATTCGAGGTGTTACATCCTCACCCCCTTAAAATAAATCTCGACCCGAGATTTACTCAAATAAATAGGGGTACTTTTCTTTCATTGTAGCTTCGACTTCCCACGTATATTCAGGACCTCTACGAGCATCCCATTTGACCTTTACAATCGGTACGTGCTTTCTGCGAAGCTTCTTTACTTGTCGATCCTCAATCGACAAAGGTTTTTCGATGAACTTTAAGCTCTCATCTATATGCACATCTGTATGCGGAATCACCAATGATTCATCGGCGAAGCACTTCTTGAGATTGCAGATGTGGAACACATTGTGAATTCCATTGAGCTCTTCAGGCAAGTTCAACTTATAGGCAACTGATCCGACCCGTTCAATGACCTCAAAAGGTCCTATGTATCTCGGACTCAGTTTGCCTTTCTTGCCGAAACGCATCACCCCCTTCCAGGGTGATACCTTAAGCAACACTTTTTCACCTACTTCGAAGTGAAGATCCTTACGTTTTGGATCAGCGTAGCTCTTCTGCCTATCGCGGGCAGCCTTGAGACGTTCCCGGATCTGGACAATCTTGTCCGTTGTCTAGAAAACAATCTCTGGTCCCGATAATTGGACCTCTCCTACTTCCGCCCAACAAACAGGCGATCTACATTTCCTACCATATAATGCCTCAAAAGGTGCAGCCTTTATGCTGGTGTGGTAGCTATTATTGTAGGAGAATTCGATCAGGGGTAGGTTCTTATCCCAGTTACCGCCTAAATCGATTGCACATGCACGAAGCATGTCTTCAAGCGTTTGGATAGTACGCTCGCTTTGACCGTCCGTCTGTGGATGGTAAGCCGTACTAAAGTTTAGACGTGTGCCCAAAGAATGCTGGAAACTCTTCCAGAAATGAGACGTGTACCTGGTATCCCTATCGGAGATAATAGTCACAGGTATGCCGTGTAAGGCTACAATCTTATCAACATAAAGTTGGGCTAACATATCGGAGCTATACGTCTCCTTGATGGGTAGAAAATGAGCTGATTTAGTCAGCCTATCAACTATGACCCATATTGTATCGTTTCCTTTCCTGGTTTTGGGTAACTTGGTTATGAAGTCCATAGTTACACATTCCCACTTCCACTCGGGAAGTTCAGGCTGTTGTAGCAAGCCAGACGGCTTCTGGTGCTCGGCTTTGACTTGAGCACAAGTCAAGCACTTTGCTACATGGGCGGCTACAGACTTTTTCAAGCCTATCCACCAATAATTTGCCTTTAAGTCTTGGTACATTTTGTCTGCACCAGGATGGACTGAGTATTTGGAACTATGGGCTTCCTGGAGAACAACATCTCGTAGTCCTCCATAAATCGGAACCCATATACGTCCGTTCAATCTAAGAATTCCATCCTTGCTAAGAGTCAACTGCTCCTCAGTTACTCCCAGCTTTTCATTAGGGTAATTAGCTTCCAACACAGCCTCTCGCTGTGCAGCTAAAATCCTTTCAATTAAATTGTTCTTGACCTCAATGCTCTTGGCGTTGATTCGAATAGGTTTTACCCTTTCTTTTCTGCTCAAGGCATCGGCGACTACATTCGCCTTGCCGGGATGGTACCTGATCTCGCAATCATAGTCATTCAGGGTCTCCATCCAACGGCGCTGCCTCATGTTCAACTCCTTCTGGTTGAACAGGTGCTGAAGGCTTTTGTGATCAGAATAAATCACAAATTTAATACCATAAAGGTAGTGCCTCCACAACTTTAGTGCAAATACAACGGCACCCAACTCCAAATCATGGGTGGTGTAATTCCTTTCGTGCACCTTTAATTGCCTTGAAGCATAGGCAATCACTTTGCCCTTCTGCATAAGCACACACCCCATGCCCGTGTGTGATGCATCGCAGTAAACTACGAATTCATCTGTACCTTCAGGTAATGTTAGCACAGGTGCGTTGGTTAACTTTTGCTTCAGTATTTCGAAGGACTCTTGCTGCTTTGGGCCCCAAATGTACTTTTCTTTCTTCTTGGTCAAGGAAGTCAAGGGCGCAGCAATCCTTGAAAAATTTTCAATAAATCTCCGGTAGTATCCTGCTAACCCCAGGAAGCTACGGATTTCGGTAGGCGTCTTTGGCTCTTGCCAGTTCATGACTGCCTCTACCTTAGCGGGATCCACTTGGATACCACGCTCACTCACAACGTGCCCTAAAAATTGAACCTCTCGTAGCCAGAATTCACATTTCGAGAATTTGGCGTAGAGTTTCTCACGCTGTAGTAATTCGAGAATGCAACGGAGGTGCTTCTCGTGGTCAGCTTGATTCTTGGAATAGATAAGGATATCGTCGATGAAGACTATGACGAATTTGTCCAAGTACGGCTTGCAAACGCGATTCATGAGATCCATGAACGCAGCCGGTGCATTTGTGAGCCCAAAAGGCATCACTAGGAACTCGTAATGACCATAGCGAGTCCTAAATGCAGTCTTGTGTACATCTTCATCTCTGACCCTTAGCTGATGATAGCCCGACCTCAGGTCGATCTTGGAGAAGTAGCTTGCTCCTTGCAGCTGATCGAATAGATCATCGATCCTTGGTAAAGGATATCTATTCTTTATGGTAACTTTATTTAGCTCACGGTAATCAATGCACAACCGCATTGATCCGTCCTTCTTCTTTACAAACAGGACAGGAGCTCCCCAGGGAGATGAACTAGGTCTGATAAAACCTTTCGCCAGCAGTTCATCCAACTGGGTCCTCAGTTCTTTCATTTCTGTCGGAGCTAATCTGTAAGGTGCTCTTGCTATCGGAGCTGCTCCAGGAATGATGTCAATTCTGAACTCCACTTGTCTATCTGGTGGCAAACCAGGTAGTTCTTCAGGAAAAACTTCAGGATATTCAGAAATGACAGGAAGATCCTCGATCTTCGGCTTCGGTTCTTCAATTATCACCTGAGCCATGTAAATTACGCAGCCTTTGTTCAAACACCTTGAAGCTTTGAGCATTGATACGTCCTCGAGTAACCCGTACTGCGTATCTCCTCGAATGGTAAGCGATTCACCACTCGGAGTCTTTAAAACTATTTGCCTCTTGCCACAAATGATTTGGGCCTGGTTATGGGATAACCAGTCCATGCCTAGCACAATGTCAAAACCTGCTAATTTGAAGGGAAGTAGAGATAAAGGAAAAGAATGGTTCTTAATGGACATTTCACATCCTTCTAGAACAGTAGAGACGGTTTCTATCGTGCCGTCTGCTAACTCTACTTCGTATTTCACGTCAAGGGTTTTGATAGGCATATTTAGTAGTTGGCAAAATTTCTGGTCTACAAAGGATTTATCGGCGCCAGAATCGAATAGTACTCTTGCAAATATATTATTTACGAGAAAAGTACCTGTAAGCACATTGTCGTCCTTAACCGCTTCCTTTGCATCCATGCGAAAAACTCTCGCATTTGACTTCTTTGTCTCTTCCGCTTTCTTGGCATACTTTGGGCAATTACTCTTGATATGCCCCTTTTCATTACAACCATAGCAGGTTGCATCCTTTATCTTTTTGCACTCCACGGTCTTATGATCCTTGGACTTGCATAGCCCACAGGATGGAGTCTTTTGTTGCGACTGTGAACCAGACGCAAACCTACACTTCCCGGAGTGAGGTTTCTTGCAGACCTTGCAGTGAGGTCTTCCATCAGCTTGCCCCTCCTTCTTTGCCTCCGACCCTCTCTTGCCCTCACCGTTTCCACGGTGCTTTTTCCCAGACTTTCGTGAGGTATCATTCTCACGTTTTCGCTTTTCAGCCTCCTTGCTCCTTTGTGCCCTCAGACGGACAGCATCAAGTGTAAGAGACAAGGAGAGGTCAGTAACTGACCTGAAGGTCGTCGGCCTAGAGGCCTTCACACTGGCCTTGATCGCCGGCTCTAAGCCCCCAATGAAACGGGCGATTCTTCTGGGTTCTGGTGTCACCAGGTATGGAACTAGACGAGACATGGTATTGAAACTCGTCAAATACGCCTGGCAGTCCAGGTTCGTCATCACCAGTGAGACAAAATCAGCCTCTATCTTCTCAACCTCGTGCTGAGGGCAGTAGTTTTCTTTTATGAGGGCAATTAATTCCTCCCATGTCATCTTGTACAAAGCAGACTTACCAGATGCCTGCACCAACGCCCTCCACCATGCCAGGGCCTCGCCCTTAAAAGACTGGGACACATACTTCACCACATCCCTCGCTGCACACCCGCTGATGTCCACTATAGTGTCCATCTCATCCAGCCAGGTGATGCAATCAACAGCACCTTTCTCCCCTGTAAATTACCGGGGCTTACACGATACAAAGTATTTGTAGGTGCAACCCTTAGCACTAGATGCGTCAGTATATTCTCTATCGCGATGAACGCTGTGCTCAGTGGACGAGTGTTTGTCGTCATCTTTCTTGGGTTCAGAGGGTGGTTTGGAGTGTGTCTTTGGTTTAGAGGGTGGTTTTGACACGGTTCTGCCTTGGGACTCAGTATATTGACGATCAATAGCTGCCTGAACAGCATTGTCAATCAGAGCCTTCAGTTGTGCGCCTGTCAGATGCACTGGCGTATTGTCATAGTTATCTTCATTTGTGTGGCTGTTCTCTCCATTGGGATCCGCCATTGTAACTTGAATCTGTTACAGAAGATAACAAAATTTTATTCAGGAGATTATTATATAATTGTCTTTTATGACAATTTGTCAACCATGGTACAGAGACCATATTTGGTTAACTTATTATATCATTTAATATTAGGATTTGAATATATCCTATTTTAGCTATATGAATAGTATTGGCGGCATAAAGCCTAATCATGATGATGTTTTATAGTATTAGCCGAGATTTCAGAGAATCAAAGGCATAGAGAATTGAACCGTAGTTCTTTTATCTCTTTCTGACAGAGAGTCATAGACTACCACTGCCTTTTGTCTTTATAAGACAACTATTACGGCCCATAGGCACTACACCTCTAATGGATGTTTTAATATGGTTGGCCCGTAGGCACTACATCTCAAATGGATGTTTTTAATAAGGTTGGCCCGTAGGCACTACATCACTAATGGATGTTTTTATAAGGTTGGCCCGTAGGCACTACATCTCTAATGGATGTTTTAATATGGTTGGCCCGTAGGCACTACATCACTAATGGATGTTTTTATAATACTGGCCCGTAGGCACTACATCACTAATGGATGTTTTAATATGGTTGGCCCGTAGGCACTACATCTCTAATGGATGTTTTAATAATACTGGCCCGTAGGCATTACATCACTAATGGATGTTTTAATCATATTGGCCCGTAGGCATTACATCACTAATGGATGTTTTAATAATATTGATCACCTTCATTGGTGATTTAACCCACGATTTATAAATCATTCAGTTGGGTTTTGTAATCCTTAAAGGATTATTGTATAAGAATGACGTGCGTGATTTTTAACGAATCACATCTGCCATGATGGTTAACATGCGTACAGAGGTTAACAGGGAATCAGAATCTTCTTAATTAGGTCGTACCATCTTGACTGGATCTCAGAAGACACCAAGCTAGGTTTCACCTTTTAAGATTCTTTATTTAGGCAGATCAATATAAAAGGAATGGTTTTGATTTATTTTTATACATATTAAAACAAAACTCATAACATACATTCCAAAATCTCAAATACAATCACATATTGCCCTAAACGGGTCTTTCAAATAGTACATACCTTCATAAAGGTTTTAAAAATAAGTGATAAGTCCACGCAGGGACTAATACAAGATAGGTGTCCATGCAAGGACTAAAGATAAGTCCACGTAGGGACTGAAATACGATAAGTGTCCACGCAGGGACTTTATTTCAAAGTAGAAATTACATTGGTACAACTATTAAGGGCTAGTGGTCACGTTTCTTCTTTTTGCCCTTTAGTAGGTTCGCTAAGCCTTTGAGAAATCCTCGGTGGCTCTTTTTCTCTTCTTCGAACTCTCTCTCCACACGATCTAGTCGATGGAGTATTTCTTCCTGTTCAGGAGGAGAGAAACGTGGTTGTGGTGCTTGATGCGGAACAGGAGGTCTGGGAGGTATTGGATACCCATGAGCTGAGTAGTCCGGTGGTCCCATGTTTCCATGTGCCCCGTCAGGGTAGCGCGCATTATATCTTGCTGACACCACATATGGGTCGCGCTCATAGCCGTAGTTGTATTGTGCTTGTGACGGTTCGAACGGGTTGTAAGCCGTTGGACCCGTATAAGCAGGTATGGGTTGGTCATACCCAAATGGTGGCGAATTTTGTGCAGCTGGTGCGGAGTTCGCCTCCTGTATAGGACTTGAAGGTCCTTCTTCTCGTAGTGGCGGATAGTGGCTACTACTAGAATGTCGAGGAGTGCTGAAGTGGATACCCCCTCCTCCTCGTGTAGACATACGAGCATTTGTCCTCCTACGCCTTGGCGGATCAGGTATTACTGGTTGCGCCGGTGGCGGAGGTGGTGGCGTAACTGCCACAAAGCGTGAATCCTCAGAGGGATCCTGTGGATGTCGCGGTTGTTGTGATGTTTGTTGAGGTGGCGTGTAGTACCACTCATGTCGGTCAAACAACGCTTGGAAACTGTCAGGTCCTTGATAGGGCGTTCCATGGAAGGATGACCCATCAGAAACTTCTATCGGATGCGTGGGCGTACCATGAGCTGGTTCAGTAGGATCCTCATCTTCCTCCATGGGATCTTCAGAAAAGTGGTCTTGTGGCCCTAGTGGAACAAAACCTGATGGTTCCTGTATGTAGTCAGCCGGATTAAACTGACCTATATAGTATGGAGTAGGGTCGTCGTAATTTCGGTGCGATACCGAACGTTGTAGAGGTATGAAGGAAGGTTGTGGGTTGTTGGGATCATTTTCTGAGTTTGGCCCAAAGGAGTGCCGGTAGGATGGCGTCGAGCTGTGCGAAGTGGAATGCCTCGCGGGTTCGTAAAGATCTCTTCGTCGTTGTGGCTCTTCGCTCCGTGTCATCGAAGGATGTCTTGTACCTGATGGTCCAGCTTCGTTATCGTGATGTGTCACGATTTCTCCTCTGCCTCTTCTTCCCCTTCCTCTTCCTCGGAATATAACAGGTGGCATTTTCCTGCTCCAAAACTTATTTAAAATCGAAATGAAAGTAATGACAAAAAGGAGCATTAATCCGAATTTGTCCTAAGTTCTTGTCTAGACTTAAGTATGTGCAATTGTGTCATTGAGATTAAACACAATAGGATAGTGTTTAATTCACTCAACGTTGGCTCTGATACCAACCTGTCACACCCCGATTTCCACGTGTCTCACCGGTGGGCCCGGTGGGGGATTACCGTGACGATGTTGGCAACAATATAGTCAAACCACACAATTATATAATGCACAGCGGAAGCTTAAAGATAAATATATAAACTTCAACCTCTGGTTGTAATATCAAATGTATTACAGGGGTTGAATATATCCACAGTGGATCGTAAATAAACATAAAGTATTTGTTCCATCAGATACTGCAATCAAGCTTGCGAGACTTATCACGACGCTAGGGAGCTAATACCAGCCAATTTACGTGTAGGTACCTGCACTTAATCTTTTTGGGGAAAATACGTCAGTTTACACTGGTAAATACATTCAACTGACACATTTGAAAATGTTTATTAAAATTGATTTGAATGCACAAGGCACAAACTCTTTTATAACTTGGGAAAATTATAATAAAATCTTGTGAACGTTTTACATGTTCTTTTATGCGTTCAGTAGCCCGGGTCGTGCCGGGTTAAAGATTTATAGACACACCACGTTTGCGTAAAACCGTAGTACAAAAAAAACCAACGGTTACGTCTTTTAATTTAATGTCGACACTTTATACCGGGTGTACACCTACACCGGGATGTCGATGGTCGTGGCCATTTCGTAAAATGATGCCAAGGATATCCGGGACAACGGTCATTAAACCCCCCAAAGGCTTATAAGCAACAAAACTGTTTAAATGAGCCGATCATATTTAATCAATTAACCACCTAAGCGATGGAATTATATAATGCTCAATCAAGCGGTATTAATATACCGTAACCCAAGCCCATATAGGGGAAATAAGTTAAAGTATTTACCTTTGCAAGTATAATTCCTTAATTTGGATTAAATCACCGATAGCTTTTACTGGGGCTCCTAATCTGGAACGAAGGTTTTAATTAACCTCTTAGAATCCTAACGAGTCGTTATAATGGCCGTAGCCTAGACCGGTTGGTTCCGATATATATAGATAGGGTTTAATCGCGTGAAAGGCGAAAACCGAGAATGGAGTGTGATTCTGTCCCAACAAGTTCAGAGACTTGTTTTATATGGGTTAATGGTTCACACTCTGGATTTTGGGGTTCAAATAATATAATTTGACCCGTATCGGCTAATTTATGAAAACTAGTTTCATAAGCCGAACCGTGCGCGCAATAGGCGAAACGGTTAACCATGAGAGTCGTACGCTTATTTCCTAAGTCAATATGCCTTAAATGAGTTGTGGTATCAGTAGGATACCTTCCGTGACGCCCGTAACGAGTTTAAGTTAATATTATGCCCCGTAGGGGCTTTTCGGTCATTTTAAAGACTTTTAAAGAGCTTTTCGAGTTCTACAGGAAATCTGAGTTTCCCGAACAGCTTATAAAGCTTAAAATAGTTTATTTATTATTTAGAACCAGTAGCAACTGGAATCGGGTCAAAAGACCTTGTAGAACTCATGTTTTGGCCGAAAAGGGCATATTCGGTATTAACCGAACCGTAGCCATAACCTCAGGTTATGAGCAAGGTAAAATTTATTAAAAATCTTTAAAATTCCCAAAATATTATTTTAATACAGTGGGTAAAAGTTTTGGTGACGAAATCTTGGTTTAGATAGGTGTTATGCTAATTGCGCCGTTAATTACTAAAGTTTACTTTAAATGCGCCTTTTAGCATAACTCTCATTCTAGACCTCGGATTGACGTGAAACTTTACGGACATGCTTATAATTTAATAAGCAAGGTTTTGGTCCGTTCACGTGTCCGAAATACTCGTTTTAATTTTAAAAGGCCGTTACGGTCAACTTTTAGGCGAATGACGGAATTGCGCAAAAGACTCGGATAACTCATGAACCGATCACAGAGGTTTATACCAACATGTGACCTGGTCCTAAGAGAGTCCTAAGGCATATTTATACCTCACTAAAACGGGTCAGAACTGAAGTCAAAGCAAAAGTCAAACTTTTGCGACATTCGGCTCCGAACCGGGTCAATATAGCAAATGGTCGATTCAAACGAGCGCAAACAAGTTTATATACTTATTATCATGTTTTATAAGTGTCAAAACAGGTTCCATAGTATGTACATTACAGATTATGCATAAATCGCTAAAATAGCTTTCTGTTGACTTTTTAACCGCACGTTTGACTCGATTTTTGACATAGTTAGAGTGGTGATCAGGGGGAAACCTTTTTAGAGGTTTATTACCCACATAATTACCTACTCAAAACTACTTTTGATCCGTCATAAGACTGAACCATTTGCAAGTTATTGTAATGACAACCGTTAGTTACGACGGTTGCGTTTATGAGCTATAACTATGGAAATGCAAGACCATTTTGATTGTGAACGACTTACAGAAGTTGTTTCTTGTTTATAGAGCAGAGAAAGATGCTTGGAGCTTCTTTAGAATGACCAGAGAAGTTGATTTGTGTTGTGTGAATTGTTATGAGCCAATGTGGCTATTTATAGTGAAACTTAGGCTCTAAGATCATTACAACTCATGCTACACTGAGTGTGGATGATGGGCAGATGTCCCCTAAGTGTTATGGGTCGAGCATAGAGTGCCCATGCCCCATTAATTGGTTGTTGGTCGTTCAAAGAGTCCAAAGGTCAAGTAGTTACAATGTTTCTGCATCTGGGCGTCTAGTGCGGCCCGCATGGAAGTTCCATGCGTTTATAATGCGGGCCGCCTAAGATTCAAAGATCAGACGCGTAAATGGGGAGGCTCGCGGCCCGCCTCAACTTAATCAAACATGTAATGCGGGTCGCGTGGGACCTGTTTTTCAGATTTTTAAAATCTTTTGAAATGATTACGAAATCCTGGTAATTAATAACGAAATCTTTCGTAATGATTTACCTGACCTTTCGGGTTTGAAGGGCTAACTTTGCGGTTTGGCCCTCGGTTATTTACCGGTAGGGGCCTCGTGTTATTTACCCGCATTATTAAGTCCCCGGTTTATTTATTAATTATACAGAAAGCCATAACTTTCATTATTGACGCTTTTAACCCTTCTTATACGAATGCGAGTATAACTTTTTCGTTTTAAAACGGAACTTCGCGGAATTTATACAGTATATTCTAGTGAGCGTATAATACTGTTACGAAGCCTTGGGAACGTTAAAGGGTCACTCAGAGGTAATATTAAACATGTTGACATAGTTAACCCCTGTAGCTCGTAATCTCTCACTTTCTTCCGCGTTTCGCTTCCGCACGATCTATAATTTATTCGTTTGAAGGTTCAAGCATTATTTAGGGTTACTATACAGTATATTTACCCTTGTTGACATTTATGACCCTCGAATTTATATACTTTCAAGGTTTGTCAAAATTGGTCCTTTATTTAATATCAATGCCACGTGTAAACAAATGACACGTGTTAACACATTATTGGACACAAAAATTCGAGGTGTTACAAATCATTTTCTTAGAGGTGATAGTTTTGACCCGTTTGCTTATCAATGAATCGATTTGCTTTGTATTCTATCTCAAACGAGTCAAATAAAAAAAAACTAATTAAGATGGTGAAACAGGGGAAATGGGCTTGAACCGGTCAAACGGTTCATAAGTGGGCCAAAGCTCTATTATAATGCATATAACGCCCTAATTTGTTTTATTCAATGGATGGGATTGTTATTGGCATAATATTCCATTTTTTATTACCAACTTGCCATAATTAGTGGAGTCGTCAAATATTAGAAAAAAGATTGATAGAAGAGTTTACGAATAAGACACAACGTGATGTTGCCGCCGCAACACGCGGCAGGGTCAACATTCTAGTTTTTTTTTTAATTTGCATCTCATCATGGTGTGCCTTATAAGCACTGAGTGTGTGTTGTTGGATAATCCTGACATGGGTTGTGGGCTTTATTTGGGTCAGAAATGTTTTCCCTATGTTGGTCAATTAATGGGTTAGTAGTGTTTTATTTAATGGGTCAAATAATGGGTCATAGCCCAACATGCACGTGAGTTTGAATCAGTATTCAGTTAGGTTGTTTGTTTTATAATGGGTCTTTGTTTTGTCCGGGGGTTAGGTTGTTTGTTTTATAATGGGTCTTTGTTTTGTCCGGGAATTAGGGAGAGTCTAAAGGTATCTTTGATTGAGTATTTGTTTTATAAAGGTATCTTCAACGAGTTTATTTATTCGGTTGGTCTTGAAGAGTATAGTATGAGAGGAAGGAGCTTCATTATCCAAGCTCACAATTCAAATAAGCTTAGTAAAATAGATCGTGTCCTGGTGTGCAAAGGTTTCTGTGACAAATGGCCAGACGCTTGCCTCCGAGCGCTTCCTCGTGTGCATTCCGATCACAACCCTTTAATTATTGAAACTAACTGTTTCAATTATGGGCATAAACCTTTTAAGTTTTTCAACTCTTGGCTTGAGGTAGAGGGGTTCGAAGGTATGGTGGAGAACACGATAAATTCTTACGTAATGACTGAGGTTCGGCCGGATGTTGTAAGACCCTAACACGCTTTAACTGAAAAGACGCAGCGGAAATACGTACCATAAAATTTCTTTCATTATAAACTTTTTGACTTACTTGAAAGTTAATTTTAAAATAACTCTTTTACAATATATGTATCCTTCGTACTCATTTAATAAAATAAAAGCATAACTTATGTTTATCAAATTACATGCTCAAGCATTCCCGTACAATCTATCTTGTGACTCGGTCTTTGATCGCTACTCCTCGTGATGATAATCTGTGATTCGTACAACCTGCACCCACCACATACATTCGCAACATTAGCATACATTATATACAAACAAGATTCTCAATCATGTAGTCTCGTTACGTTCTATCCACATATACTTCCCATCCCGTTATCTTTCTAGATTTAATCATTCCATCTGGATGTCTAATCCTTGGCGAAACTCCAATAATGTACCTGCATTACATTTCATTCTCGAGGCACACTGTTAATAAGGTCAATACTTAAATGTATTGAAACCACGTATACAATACATACATAACTACGTACATACATACATACATACATACATACATACATACATACATACATACATACATACATACATACATACATACATACATACATACATACATACATACATACATACATACATACATACATACATACATACATACATACATACATACATACATACATACATACATACATACATACATACATACATACATACATACATACATACATACATACATACATACATACATACATACATACATACATACATACATACATACATACATACATACATACATACATACATACATACATACATACATACATACATACATACATACATACATACATACATACATACATACATACATACATACATACATACATACATACATACATACATACATACATACATACATACATACAATACATACATACATACATACATACATACATACATACATACATACATACTACATACATACATACATACATACATACATACATACATACATACATACATACATACATACATACATACATACATATATACATACATACATACCTTTACTTGCATACATACGCATCTACTTACATACATACATGATTACGTCTTCACATACGTACTTACATACATGTCACATTCACTTATTGTAAGTTGAGCCTTATCTATAAACATATCAACATAAATCAATGCAATTACAAACAAACATAACCGACTAACTTCCAACAAACATGATGAACATTCCATTAACACGGTGAACATTCAGCAACATAATGAACATTCTATTAACACGATGAACATTCAGCAACATAATGAACATTCTATTAACACGGTGAACATTCAGCAACATAATGAACATTCCATTAACACGGTGAACATTCAGCAACATAATGAACATTCTATTAACACGATTAACATTCAGCAACATAATGAACATTCTATTAACACGATGAACATTCAGCAACATAATGAACATTCCATTAACACGGTGAACATTCCGCAACATAATGAACATTCTATTAACACGATAAACATTCAGCAACATAATGAACATTCTATTAACACGATGAACATTCAGCAACATAATGAGCATTCCATTAACACGGTGAACATTCAGCAACATAATGAACATTCTATTAACACGATGAACATTCAGCAACATAATGAACATTCTATTAACACGATGAACATTCAGCAACATAATGAACATTCCATTAACACGGTGAACATTCCGCAACATAATGAACATTCTATTAACACGATGAACATTCAGCAAAATAATGAACATTTTATTAACACGGTGAACATTCAGCAACAAAATGCACATTCCCTTAACACGATGAACATTCAGCAACATAATGCACATTCCATTAACACAATGAACATTCAGCAACATAATGCACATTCCATTAACACAATGAACATTCAGCAACATCATGTACATTCCATTAACATGATGAAACTATCATCTTAATTTACATTAAGGATAGATGAAGTTCATATGAACTTACCTTGGTACTTACCCTTACCTGTAAATTCTTACTTGGTTTCACTATATACCACATACTAAACTTCATTTATAAATAAGAAGTGATTTCAGAAATCACTTACCTTAAGTGTTCGTATTCGCATCCGTTTCCTCACCTCCTTTTGAACCGTTAACCTTCCATGCTTCCATCCATCTTGACATGATTCCTATACTTTCATGTCATCGCATTCACATTCTTGTTAGCATACATGATTGTACATATTAACAATCATATCAAATTCATGTTTCACATTTGACTTTCATTAGTCAATTCTAACAAGCATAAGGCATATTTCCACAAGTCAATCTTTCAAACTCATATAATTCATCATGTCATCACATATAACACATATGGATATAACACGCATCATATGACTTTCTATAATATTACAATTGTGACAAAAGTCTAACATTGCTACTTATGCACAGTTGACTTTCAAAAAGTCAACAATTTATCATATGAACTTTCGACTTAACCTCATACATCCATGTCATTATAGTAGACTATACTAATGACACTATATACATTTCATACTCACGATGCAATAAGCATACAACCACATGATCATCTAGTTATATGCACATACCAAACATATTTAATTTCGTTCATTCTAGTAACATAATTCTACAACTAACACCATGACCTATGCTTAACAACCCAACATCATTCTAACTTCATCCTGCTCTAATGATCTCATATGCTTCACATTTAGTGTACTTTTACTTATCAATTTTGATTAAGCAATTATTCAAACATGTAGTAAACATCATACCACTCCAACATAGAGTACAATATTCTAATGCATACTTTTACCAAATAACATGGCCAACCAAATCCTACATGAATTCCATCTAAAAATATATTTCTCATGTTATTTATCATCAAATACATCATATCCCCATATTATACGATTTCATCCATTACTTGCATACCATTTCATCTATTAATCTCACCTAGGCATTTTATCAAACACTTGGTGTGCATGCCACAATTTATGCATAATGTACAAGTGTTTCATACTTTACTTCCTACTTCATGCTTTCATTCATCAATTAACACAAAAACATCAACAAATTCATATCACATTCAATCTACCTAACAAGAACGCATTACATACAACATAACACAACAAGATTTGAACAAGGATTGGACTTGGGTGATCATTCAAGTCATCATCCTTACCAAAACAAATGGGTTTCACCTCTAAACATCAAATTAACCCAAACAATGCATAATCTATGTTCTATATGATGATTCTAACACATACTCATGCTCAATTTCATACAAATTCACGGATTAAAACATAACCCACTTCATAAAAGATCACCAATCTTAGTTTTAAAACATACCTTATGATCCCCTTGCTAAGGTGATCATTAATTCATGTTCGGTTGTGAATTTGAGCTTTGATTCACCCTTTAATTTGAAGCTTCTTGAAGATCTAGGGTTTGAACTCCTTGTTTTTCTCCAGAACACTCCACGCACACACACACATATGATGTGTGAGTTATGTGTTTAATTCTTTGTTTTATAAAACCTTAGTTTCCCATGTTACAATTTAGCCCCACGTGTTTGCCACTTAAACATAATTGGCACAAACTTTCGTCATTTAATAGTTTTGACTACCCATTTAACTAGGTTAAATAGCCTAGTTATTTATTTCATGATATGTCCTATAGGAATATACGAAAAATATAAACATTCGGGTTTTAAAATTTAGGTTTGCGTGCCAAGTATGATCATTCTTTCATTCAGTTACTTTATATTTACTTGCTTAGTCTGTAATTGCTTACACATTCGAATCTTTTCATTCATCATGTTTCGAACCCGTCGCGCGGTTTCTAACATATCATTCATACTTTTATTACTTCTTGGTTTCAAATCCGTCTCGCGGATTCTAACATATCATTCATGCTTTCATTCCTTTCATGTTTCGAATCCGTCTCGCGGATTCTAACATATCATTCATACTTTCATTCCTTTCATGTTTCGAATCCATCTTGCGGATTCTAACATATCATTCATACTTTCATTCCTGAAAGTCTTACATTTATCTTCACCCTCACGTCCACCTACTTCCTAATTCTAAATGACATACCTGTAACAATTATCACGGTCTCACGAATGTCATATGTTTCTTGTGTACTAGCCAGGTACACAATCCACATACTAGTTTCGTGTCTTCGTGTAATCGCCACCTTATGTCTGAAGAAATAAGTTTCGGCACGTGTAACGTTTTCAACTCTTCATTACCATTCCATTATTATATTTCATTCAAAATTTTCTTTCACTTGCTAGATCATACCATTACGTGTGCCCACATGTTAAATTTACGTACCTGGGGTCACTCTTATTACATGCCTTGACGTCGGTCCTAGACCGCATTCACGGATCATCCTTTCCAAGCAATCATGCTTACCTTACACATAACATACTGTTAGTTTTCTTCAAATGCATACTTAAGTACATACTTACCTTTGCTTCTACCCTTAGATCTTGATCGAGTCTCGGATTGTACGGGTTCCTTGTCACAAGAGCACATAGGTTTGAGTTCAAGTATTGTCACACCCTGGCTTTGCGGAAGCGTGGTTAATTTTGGTGTGACTTCTTAATACCATAGCTTAATCATAACAAGCTATATGAATTAAAATATGCAAGATCATCCATTGATAATAAAAATATTAAACATTGTCTTAACGGGTTATCACCCAATAACCATAACCTTGTCTTAACATTACAACCATAAACATAACATAAACATGATTCAAGGACTGTGACTTGTCCAGGTAAGAGTCACATCCCCCGAACCCTGGATGACCTTGAGCCTAATGCAGCGGAAAACAAGCCATACCGCGCCAGATCGTTAATTTCCTGAAATACATGTAAGTTGAAAAATCAACAATAATGTTGAGCGAGTTCATGCGAAAGTGAGTAAATAAACCTTTATCTTTATCAAAAATCTGGTATGTAGCAAATAAGGAAAAAGAGATCACCAATGGTTTGCAAGGCCATTGATATGTGTGAAGTGCAAGTAGGGATGACTCAAACCTAGCGGATTTATGCGTCGGGCACTAAGTCACCCCGAGGTCCGTTCAGCTGGACCTGGGGCTGGGCTCGCTACACCCAGATAGATCTACCGCTCCTGTCCCTCGGTCCTACTATGAGGATTAATGGCCTCAAGTTTCCGCCTACCCACTCACATGATCTAAGTAGTAAACCTTCTTACGCTAACCATACCATGTATCAAGTATTCATAATCATAGTAACATGTATTTCACCCCCGCAGTTTATAAAACTGAAAACAGTTAAGAGAAAAGGGGGACATGAACTCACAGTGAGTGCGTCACAATACCAAGTAATCCAAATGTCCAACTGCTGTGCAACGACCTACATGTGCTAATTCTATTAGACGGATGGCCGTGCTTTAGTTTTATAGTTAAATTTTCAGGAAACAGTTAGACAACCGTTCCGCGTATATACTTGGTAGAAAACCTCCTTCCCAAGGATGGGGGAATTAATACATGCGTGTTTATAATATTAAGTCTCACTTAATATATTTTATTTCTCATTCCAAAATATAATTATTTTTCTCAAAAATAATATATTTTCTCTTTACATAATACTTTCCAAAATAATACGTCGACAAGATACGCATTCGTGAATATTTCCGTATAAAGTGTAAGTTACGTTTTGGCGATTTAGTGGTAATAGTAATTACCGTTGTAACTTATATGTTTGTCGTGTAAGCGTTGGTATTACTCTGGGTTTGACAAAGTTTGTAAATATTATTTTTACTCCAAAAATAATATTTATATATTTTCACAAAATAATCATAAACAGTGTGTGAAAAATATATTTACCGAATAAATATTTATCACGTTTAGTTTTGTGAAAATCCCACCTCCGAATATTTGTGATAAAGTCATGGCGAAATATATTTTGTAAACATTTCAAAAATAACTCTAACACTTGTAAATAATTCTAAGTGTTAGATTTTAGAAAAATTTCGCCAGAGTTTCCCTGTAACTAACTGGAGGTGGCCACGCTTTCAAGCGTATCATTTTCTTTTACAAATCACTTCAACAATTTCTTTAAATCAACCAATCAAGTTCCGATACTTCAAACCAGTTTCAATACATCAAATTTGTAGACTAGTATGTAAAATCGCATTATTACATGAACTTGTAATTTTTCCGAAAATCGTAATGTAGATCACTTTATATTTAGTGGATCTATGTATAAAATAAATTAGTCTTGTAAAAAACCCCGTTTTTAGAACAAATCTTCCTTTACAACTTCCCGACAACTTTTATAAAAATTGTTATTTTGTCGGACCTTTCGTTTCACAAGTTTCTATACACTTGTAGTTTAAAAATCATCTTTGTTAGCATGTTATCCAACTTATATAAAACGTGATTTTCTCGACACCTGGTTCTACGAATGTACCACTTATACATACGTAGATCGGCTCGTTTTAAATACTATTTTACATGTCAAAACACTTTTACACAAGTTCATGTTTCCCGTGTGGTGGAGTTTCACCTTTTAACCCTCGTACCGCTAGAAACAAGCTTATGTTAAGATACATGATCTTAACAAAGTCGGGTTAAACGATGATAAGAGCCACCACATCGTAGATCGGGCCTCAATAATCAACATATTCGAATACTACGACTTTTACACGCGTTATGAGCTTTTAACCAACAATATTCGAGTTTTAGTAGCCTTTAAAGATTTAAAAGATGGGTTTCCGACTTTTAACCGTTAAAAATCCTTTTAACCACTTTAGATACGATCAAGAGCGAGTTTTGAATGTTATACCTCTAGCTCGGGGCTAGGGAAGATCTTTGGCGAAAATGGCGTGGATAAAAGCAAATGAACGAGGTCCTTCAACTTCCGCTTGCTTCAAGCTTCCTCGTACGTGACCCGAATACCTTGTATGTGCTTGGAATGGCAAGACAAGAACTCGAAAATGGTGGTGGACAAGTGTGGGTGTTCGGCCGAGAAGAGAGGAGAGGGCAAGAGAGAGAGTGTGTTGGTGAAATGGATGGCAAGTCTTGTGTATGTGTGGGGTTTTTTATAGACAAAATTTGGTTCATCGTCCAACGGATTCTTATGCTTTCTAGATATCCACAATCAACAATTAAAATATTCAAAAGTGTACTCCTAGTTCCATTAGAATGGAACCGGCCTAAGGGGGGGGGTACCCGGTTGGATCTTGATTGTTCAGTTAGAGTTCAGTTACATTAAGTTGGTTACTTTTAGAGATTAACCCCGTTAGTTGTTTAATGCGTTATAATGCGGGTGTTTAGGGTAATCAGGGACCCTAACTGGCTCAGAAAAATACCAATAATATTTCTGGCAATATTTTTATGTTCCGGGTATAGTCCGGTTGTTTGGTTGGATAGTAATCCGTTAAAGCGCTTAAGTAATCTTTTAAGCGTCGTAATTAATATTTTTTTTAGCGACACAATTTATTCTGCAAAGTGTCAGGAATATCTTCTCATGTTTTGGCACTTTATTAATTAGCTAGAAGCTAGTGTGTTGATAAAAATGCTGTGTTTTGTGCTTAGAATACGTTTTTGGCACATCCAATCTCTATATCTTATTCCTAGAGACGTAGTTATACAACCCTTGTATCCCTACACACACTATGGGTGTAGTAAAATATTTCTGGCTCATTCAGGCCTTTAGAGGCAGTGTCTGCCTGATGCTGGCTATATCAGCATGTCAAATAGGTTATCCGTTCAAATGCTACTGTGCTTTTGTGCATCATGTTTGTCACTAGAGTTCAGTAAGTAATAATGTAGTGACGGAAAAATCAAAGTATGATGCAGATATGTACAAGTATCAACAATCAAGTAGCAGTTTATCAGAAATCTCAGTTAAGCACAGTAATTAGGCAACAATTAATAGTTAATTAAGTCGTACGGATACCTGGTTTAGTGAGGGTTGTCACATTCTCCCCCCGTTAAATAAATTTCGTCCCGAAATTTTAAATTCTGCTTGTAGAAGCAGGGTTCTCAGGAAATAAGTGGGGGTATTTCTCCTTCATTCGGTCTTCACGCTCCCAGGTGAACTCAGAACCATGTCTAGCATTCCAACGAACTTTGACGAGCTTGACACTGCTCCGGCGGGTCTTGTTAACTTTCCAATCCGTGACCTCGACAGGTTCTTCAACGAAGTGGAGCGTGTCGTCAATATGAATTTCGTCGGTAGGAATGGCAACGTTAACTTGAGTTGGACTTCTCTTCAGATTGGATACATGAAATGTATCGTGAACATTATTCAGTTCGGCAGGTAGATCCAACTTGTATGCTACGGTCCCAATTCTTTCCAAAACCTTGAAAGGACAAATGTAGCGTGGATTCAACTTCCCACGTTTCCCAAATCGTGCCACACCCTTCCAGGGTGATACCTTCAACAAAACCATATCCCCAACCTCAAACTCCTGAGGTTTCCTTTTCAGATCTGCGTAGGTCTTCTGACGGTCACGAGCCGCACTAATGCGATCTCGGATTTGCGCGATCTTATTTGTAGTTTCCTGAACTACATCGGGACCTACCAATTGTCTATCACCTGCGTCAGACCAACAGAGCGGCGACCTGCACTTGCGCCCATATAAAGCTTCGAATGGCGCGGCACCAATACTGGTGTGGTAGCTGTTGTTGTATGAAAATTCAACCAGAGGTAAATGCTTATCCCAGCTACCGCCTAAATCCATCACACATGCTCTCAGCATGTCCTCCGATGTCTGAATCGTTCGCTCACTTTGACCGTCGGTCTGCGGGTGAAAAGCTGTGCTCATATTCAGCTTTGAGCCAAAAGCTTCCTGAAAGGATTGCCATATCCTCGATACGAACCTCCCGTCTCTATCAGAAATAATCGAGAGAGGTACTCCATGGCGTGTAACAATCTCTCTCATGTAGATTTCAGCCAATTTGCTTGTATGATCCTTCTCGCGGATAGGTAAGAAGTGTGCTGACTTCGTTAAGCGATCCACTATCACCCAGATAGTGTCATGGCCTCTTGGCGTTCTTGGCAACTTCGTAATAAAATCTATAGAGATTTCTTCCCACTTCCATTGGGGAATTTTTGGTTGCTGCAGAAGTCCCGAAGGCTTCTGGTATTCCGCCTTAACTTTGGCGCAAGTTAAACATTTGCTCACGTAAATAGCAACATCGCCCTTCATCCTAGGCCACCAATAATAATCCTTAAGATCCTGGTACATCTTATCCGCTCCAGGGTGGATAGAGTACCGTGACTTGTGAGCTTCATCAAAGATAACTTCTCTTAAACCACCAAACAGAGGAACCCAAATCCTTTTCTCAAAACACAACGTTCCTTCCCTGTTTGGCACCAAAATCTTCTCCATCCCACGGAGATATTCTTCCTCAAGGTTTCCCTCCTTGAGAGCTTCCTTCTGTGCTGCACGAACGCGCGAGGAAAGGTCGGTTTGAATTATCATTTCCATAGCCCTAACCCTTATGGGCTTGATTCTCTCTTTACGACTTAGGGCATCGGCGACGACATTCGCCTTCCCTGGATGATACTTGATCTCACAGTCGTAGTCGTTCAACAACTCGACCCATCGCCTTTGCCTCATGTTCAACTCCTTCTGGTTGAATATATGCTGGAGGCTCTTGTGATCTGTGAAGATCGTGCACTTTGTACCGTAAAGGTAGTGTCTCCAGATCTTCAAAGCAAAAACCACTGCGCCTAGCTCCAAATCATGAGTGGTATAGTTCTTTTCGTGCACCTTCAGTTGGCGAGATGCGTAGGCGATAACCTTCTGGCGTTGCATCAACACACAACCCAATCCTTGACGCGATGCGTCGCAGTATACCACGAAATCGTCAGTGCCTTCTGGTAGAGCTAATATTGGCGCGTTGCAAAGCTTATCCTTCAATGTCTGAAACGCTTCATCCTGTTTGATTCCCCAATCAAACTTCTTATCTTTCTGCGTGAGGAGTGTCAACGGTTGAGCGATCTTTGAAAAGTTCTCGATGAACCTTCGATAATAGCCAGCCAAACCCAAGAATTGCCGAATCTCGGTTGGCGTTTTTGGCGTTTCCCAATCCTTGATCGCCTCGATCTTGGTTGGATCCACGTGGATTCCATCTCCATTCACCACGTGTCCAAGGAATTGCACTTCTCTTAGCCAAAACTCACACTTAGAGAACTTGGCGTATAACTGTTCTTTCTTCAGCAGCTCCAGAATGGCTCTAAGATGCTGCTCGTGCTCAGCCTTTGTCTTCGAATAAATCAGGATGTCATCGATGAATACGATCACGAACTTATCCAAGTACGGCTTACAAACTCGGTTCATCAAATCCATGAATACTGCAGGCGCGTTTGTCAAACCAAACGGCATAACCAGAAACTCGTAGTGTCCATATCGAGTTCTGAAGGCTGTCTTTGGGATACTATCCTCCTGTATCCGTAACTGATGGTATCCAGATCGAAGATCGATCTTTGAATAAAAGCTTGAACCTTGTAGCTGGTCGAACAGATCATCGATTCTTGGCAGGGGATACCTATTCTTGATTGTCAGCTTGTTCAACTCTCTGTAGTCAATGCACATACGGAAACTACCGTCCTTCTTCTTCACAAACAAAACTGGAGCTCCCCAAGGCGAGAAGCTTGGTCGGATAAAACCCTTGTCTAACAACTCTTGAAGTTGTGTCGACAACTCTTGCATCTCAGACGGAGCAAGTCTATAGGGTGCCTTAGCCACAGGCGCAGCGCCTGGAACTAGGTCAATGCGAAACTCCACTTGCCTCTGAGGCGGCAATCCAGGCAAGTCTTCTGGAAAGACTTCTGGGTATTCCCTCACGACAGGGATGTCTTCGATCTTTGGCTCAGCAGCCTTCTTATCCACAATGTGTGCTAGAAAAGCAACACATCCTTTCTTCAAACACTTCCTTGCTTTCAGGCAGCTAATCATCCTTAACGGCGTCTCACGCTTTTCCCCATGAACAACAATGGTCTCACCATCATCGGTCGGGATGCGAATAATCTTCTCGTGACAAACTATCTCTGCCTTGTTACTTGATAACCAATCCATCCCTACTACCACGTCGAAGCTTCCCAACTGGACTGGTAGTAGATCCAGAGCGAACTCACGCTCTCCCAACTCGATTACGCAATCTCGAATCACCTCGTTAGCTTCTACTAACTTCCCATTCGCTAGTTCGATCGAGTATGGAATATCTAACTTACTAGTGGCTAAACCAAGCATGTTTCTAAATTCTAGCGATACGAAGCTATAATCGGCACCAGTATCAAACAAAACGGATGCATAGCGTTGGTTTACAGGGAACGTACCAGTGACAACATTGGGATCCTGGCGCGCTTCCCTGGCTTCCATGTTAAAAACTCTTCCGCGTGCCTGGGTTAATTCTGGGCAGTTCCTCTTGTAATGCCCTTGATCTCCACAATTGAAACATCCGGGCCTCTGCCCGTTTCCACCATTGTTTCCAGCTTGGTGGTTTCCCTGGTTCCGATTCATGGTGCCCGCTTGGTTAGCATTGTTGGCACGGTTCCCATCACCTCCCTGGTTTCCTTGTGGGCGGTTCCCATTACCACCACGGTTATTCCTATTCCCATTTCCTCCTTGGCCTCCCCGGCCAGCATTAGCCCAACAGAAATCCTTCGTATGACCAGTCTTCCCACATGATTCACAAACTCTCAGGCTGCAATGACCAGAGTGATGTTTTTGGCATGAGTTGCACTTGGGTTGTGCACCCATGTATCCCTTCCCTTTCTTTCTACCAGCTGAATCTTGAGCTGGCGCATTCGATTCTCCCTTTTTAACCACCATCCCGGTGCTTTGCTTGAAACTCGAAAACTTTCGCTTATTACCACCAGATGACTCCACATGAGTCTCCTTCTTCTTGGGCTCAACCTCATCAAACTTTTTCAACCGAATCGCCTCTTCGGTGAGAGCCACACTCAGATCAATGGCTTCTGTGATGGTTGCAGGTTTGGAAGAAGTCACCATGCTGATTATCTGAGGAGCCAATCCCCAGATGAAGCGTTCAATTCTTTTGAACTCCGGCGTAACCATATAAGGTACCACATGCGACAAATCGTGGAACCTCTGAACATATTCAGCTATCTTCGAACCTTCCATCTTCAGGTGCCAGAATTCGGTCTCTAACCTCTGGATTTCAGCGTGAGAACAGTACTTCTTGCGCATAAATTCTTTCAACTCAGTCCACGTTAGTGCGTAAGCTGCGGCTTCTCCTAGGGTCTGAACCTGTAGATTCCACCAGGATAGGGCTCCATCCACAAATAGCCCTGAGATGTAAGTGACTTGTTGATCCAGCGCGCATTTGCTCATGCGAAGTACGGACTCGGTTTTCTCAGCCCAGCGGACGAAAGCAACAGCACCACCTATGCCGTCGAAGTTTATGGGCTTACAGTCCAAGAATTGTTTGTAGGTGCACCCATGAGGAGGATTTTGGTTGCCGTTAATGTTCGAGCTACTTCCGCTTGGTCCTCCTTGCGAGGCAGCATATTGAGCAATGGCGTTAGCGATAACTTGCTGTAGTTCTTCATGAGTAGTGGGCATCGGCTGCGGTTGACGTCTTGGTGCCATCTTCTAAAGATGCGTACGTCGATTAGGCCATAATAAACATACGTATATAGTAATAGTAATAGCATATAACATCTCATGTTATCAATATATCACACACAACATCCCATGTCCCAACATCCCATGTTGCAAATATCATACATACAACATCCCATGTCCCAACATCCCATGTTGCAAATATCATACATACAACATCCCATGTCACAAAACATAAATAAGCAATCAAGTGAATCAGATATGGTGAGAATACGGCGATTGTTATATATATCGAGACCATAATGTGGTAAGGGTATCAGTACGTCACTGTATCATACAATCACAAATCAAATAGGGGCTACATCACCCCTGTCAAAAACAATATCACATCAGTGTCACATACATCCAGTACATCAACAAATATCAACAAAAATCAGTATCGTCAGATGGTCTCCAAAAGGCTGTGCAGTCACAATCGCTGTCGTCTCACCATCGTCTACCACTATGGCACCAATGAGCTCTATGCGGATGGGGGTGGAGGAGGGGAAAGTGAGCGTAGAGTAAGCGGCGTAAATGAAGCCAATCCTCCTCCATCGCCTGCTGAGTGCGAATAACAGAAGCGATCTGCTGCTCCATAGTCGAAAGTCGGGCAGCAAAGTCCGGGGGTAATGATCGAAAAGGCTGAAAAGATGAGGATGTCTGACCATGGTATGGACCTAGTGATAACTGAGCTCTCTCGAGCTCCTAGAGTCGCTGGGTATGGGACTCATGCTGATGGACAAAGGACATCAAGACGTCCTCTATGGTATGTCCCATATGGAATGGATGATATGGATCAGTGGGTGGCATCGGAGAGGAAGATGACCAAAGCAGTGGCGTGCTGGTGGGATCGAATGGTGCTACATGAACAGAAGATGGAACAGGTGTCATCTGAGGTACGAAAGGCATAGGCATCGGTATGTGCCCAAAAGGGTGGGCTGAAGAGCCCTCTCCAGGCCCCGCTGGAGGTACAAACGGTGGGATCTGAAATGAAAAATCAGTATGATGTGCATCAGTGTGATGTGGTGGAAGCGGTGGAACATCCTCGTCAGCCGGTATCCAACCGTGCTGAGCCTCCTCATCGGGTGGATCCATATGCTCTGCAAATAGAGAGTGCTCAGGCTCAATGGGTACAGGATCAAAAGGAGCAATGACAGGATCAACATGATCAATATGATGGTCAACAGGGACGTCAGCAATCAAAGGTGGATCAACAAAAGGATCAACAGCATGATCAGCAACTAACAAAGGGACATCATCAATAGGGAGATCGCCAACTGGCGGGTCAGCCAAAACGGGCTCAACAGGTACGTCGGCATGTACCAAGTCATGCTCATGCACAGGATCGAAAGCAGCTGCCTGCTCTGGGGCTACGGCAGGCTCCGGGTCATCAAAAGCCATGTCAAAATCAAACTCCAGATCAAAGGGATCGATAGGATCAACGGGATCAACAGGGTCCTCCATATGCTGGTCCAAAGGAATATACTCAATATCGCGGTCAGGATCAAATCCTGGAGGAAAAACGGGATTGGAATCCTCAATATCGTCGTGCTCGAACACAAAGCCCGGAATGGGGGCGGCAGAAGATGCCTGATCGGGGTCCGAGTCATGAACAAAATGCTGCGTGCTCGCCTCGTGTGACGGTACAGATGCCACAGACTCAAAAGAGTCTGGGACTGGTGAGTGGACGGGCGAGTCCTCAACAGGAGCACCAGCGATCATCAAAAGATCGCCAGCGGGAAGGGGGCTGCATCAGGAATCTCATCCTCGTAAGGCTCGTCCTCAAAGAGATCAATGTCGCCGTCAGCCTCGGCGTCGGGTAGCAAGTCGTATGCTGGATAAGAAGCAAGGGGTATGGGAGCTGGAATCGCTACCAAGGGAAGATACTCCGCATGATCGCCATCAATAGGCTCATAGGCACCCTCGGGTAGAGCGAAGGGCAAGGAGTCATCAGTATGCTCATCAGCGCCGTCGGGTAGAGCGAACGGCTGGAAGTCATCATCGTCCGTGCTCGTGTAGTCTGAGGTATGCACCTCATGCTCCGATGACACAATGTCATCCGACACTATGGGTAGAGGTCCAGTGGTATCTGAGTCTCCGGTGTCTGATGTATCCATGTGTCTGTAACACAATCACAAGTATGCACAAATAATCAGTAAATCAGGTAATCACATAAGTTACCAAATAATAATCACATAATCCTCCTAGTCCCACTAGCCTCCCAGCCTCCCAGACTGTCCTTCCTAGTCCCACTAGCCAACTTTTCCCAGCCTCCCAGACTGACTCCCTAGTCCCACTAGCAAACTTTTCCCAGCCTCCCAGACTGACTCCCTAGTCCCACTAGACAACTACCTCGATCCATTAGATCGAGCCTCGGCCTCCCAGACCGAGCCTCAGTCTCCCAGACCGAGCCTCAGCCTCCCAGACCGAGCCTAAAATAATAAATAAAATATGCTCAACATTTGTTTGTAAAAACGTTTTGGATCTGGACTTAAGTGGTATGCAGTAAAATGTTTTCGTGAGAGCCCTAGTGATCATAGTCTAGACTCAAGAAAGAATCCTAGTTCGCTATGATCAGAGCTCTGATACCAAGCTGTCACACCCTGGCTTTGCGGAAGCGTGGTTAATTTTGGTGTGACTTCTTAATACCATAGCTTAATCATAACAAGCTATATGAATTAAAATATGCAAGATCATCCATTGATAATAAAAATATTAAACATTGTCTTAACGGGTTATCACCCAATAACCATAACCTTGTCTTAACATTACAACCATAAACATAACATAAACATGATTCAAGGACTGTGACTTGTCCAGGTAAGAGTCACATCACCCGAACCCTGGATGACCTTGAGCCTAATGCAGCGGAAAACAAGCCATACCGCGCCAGATCGTTAATTTCCTGAAATACATGTAAGTTGAAAAATCAACAATAATGTTGAGCGAGTTCATGCGAAAGTGAGTAAATAAACCTTTATCTTTATCAAAAATCTGGTATGTAGCAAATAAGGAAAAAGAGATCACCAATGGTTTGCAAGGCCATTGATATGTGTGAAGTGCAAGTAGGGATGACTCAAACCTAGCGGATTTATGCGTCGGGCACTAAGTCACCCCGAGGTCCGTTCAGCTGGACCTGGGGCTGGGCTCGCTACACCCAGATAGATCTACCGCTCCTGTCCCTCGGTCCTACTATGAGGATTAATGGCCTCAAGTTTCCGCCTACCCACTCACATGATCTAAGTAGTAAACCTCCTTACGCTAACCATACCATGTATCAAGTATTCATAATCATAGTAACATGTATTTCACCCCCGCAGTTTATAAAACTGAAAACAGTTAAGAGAAAAGGGGGACATGAACTCACAGTGAGTGCGTCACAATACCAAGTAATCCAAATGTCCAACTGCTGTGCAACGACCTACATGTGCTAATTCTATTAGACGGATGGCCGTGCTTTAGTTTTATAGTTAAATTTTCGGGAAATAGTTAGACAACCATTCCGCGTATATACTTGGTAGAAAACCTCCTTCCCAAGGATGGGGGAATTAATACATGCGTGTTTATAATATTAAGTCTCACTTAATATATTTTATTTCTCATTCCAAAATATAATTATTTTTCTCAAAAATAATATATTTTCTCTTTACATAATACTTTCCAAAATAATACGTCGACAAGATACGCATTCGTGAATATTTCCGTATAAAGTGTAAGTTACGTTTTGGCGATTTAGTGGTAATAGTAATTACCGTTGTAACTTATATGTTTGTCGTGTAAGCGTTGGTATTACTCTGGGTTTGACAAAGTTTGTAAATATTATTTTTACTCCAAAAATAATATTTATATATTTTCACAAAATAATCATAAACAGTGTGTGAAAAATATATTTACCGAATAAATATTTATCACGTTTAGTTTTGTGAAAATCCCACCTCCGAATATTTGTGATAAAGTCATGGCGAAATATATTTTGTAAACATTTCAAAAATAACTCTAACACTTGTAAATAATTCTAAGTGTTAGATTTTAGAAAAATTTCGCCAGAGTTTCCCTGTAACTAACTGGAGGTGGCCACGCTTTCAAGCGTATCATTTTCTTTTACAAATCACTTCAACAATTTCTTTAAATCAACCAATCAAGTTCCGATACTTCAAACCAGTTTCAATACATCAAATTTGTAGACTAGTATGTAAAATCGCATTATTACATGAACTTGTAATTTTTCCGAAAATCGTAATGTAGATCACTTTATATTTAGTGGATCTATGTATAAAATAAATTAGTCTTGTAAAAAACCCCGTTTTTAGAACAAATCTTCCTTTACAACTTCCCGACAACTTTTATAAAAATTGTTATTTTGTCGGACCTTTCGTTTCACAAGTTTCTATACACTTGTAGTTTAAAAATCATCTTTGTTAGCATGTTATCCAACTTATATAAAACGTGATTTTCTCGACACCTGGTTCTACGAATGTACCACTTATACATACGTAGATCGGCTCGTTTTAAATACTATTTTACATGTCAAAACACTTTTACACAAGTTCATGTTTCCCGTGTGGTGGAGTTTCACCTTTTAACCCTCGTACCGCTAGAAACAAGCTTATGTTAAGATACATGATCTTAACAAAGTCGGGTTAAACGATGATAAGAGCCACCACATCGTAGATCGGGCCTCAATAATCAACATATTCGAATACTACGACTTTTACACGCGTTATGAGCTTTTAACCAACAATATTCGAGTTTTAGTAGCCTTTAAAGATTTAAAAGATGGGTTTCCGACTTTTAACCATTAAAAATCCTTTTAACCACTTTAGATACGATCAAGAGCGAGTTTTGAATGTTATACCTCTAGCTCGGGGCTATGGAAGATCTTTGGCGAAAATGGCGTGGATAAAAGCAAATGAACGAGGTGCTTCAACTTCCGCTTGCTTCAAGCTTCCTCGTACGTGACCCGAATACCTTGTATGTGCTTGGAATGTGTAACACCTCGAATTTTTGTGTCCAATGATGTGTTAACACGTGTCATTTGTTTACACGTGGCATCTATAATAAATAAAGGACTAATTTTGACAAACCTTGAAAGTATATAAATTCGAGGGTTATAAATGTCAACAAGGGTAAATATACTGTATAGTATCCCTAAATAATGCTTAAACCTTCAAACGAATAAATTATAGATCGTACAAAAACAAAACGCGGAAGGAAGTGAGAGATTACAAACTACAGGGGTTAACTGTGTCAACATGTTTAATAATACCTCTGAGTGACCCTTTAACGTTCCAAAGACTTTGTAACGGTATTATACCCTCACTAAAATAATATATATGAATTTCGCGAAGTTTCGATATGAAACGAGAAAGTTACGATCGAATTCGTAGAAGAAGGGTTAAAAGCGTCAACAGTGAAAGTTAAGGCTTTCCAATATAATTAATAAATAAACCGGGGACTTAATAATGCGGGTAAATAACACGAGGCCCCTATCGGTAAATAACCAAGGGCCAAACCGCAAAGTTACCCCTTCAAACCCGAAAGGCCAGGTAAATCATTACGAAAGATTTCGTTATTAATGGCCAGATTCTGTAATCATAACAAAAGATTTAAAAATTCTGAAATCTTAACCTCTCGCGACCCGCGTGAAGGATATGTTTAAGTTGAGGCGGGCCGCGAGCCACCTCAATTACGCATCTGATTTATCAAACTCAGGCGACCCGCGTTATATTGCATGGGAACTCCCATGCGGGCCGCGTAAAGTGCCCAGATGCAGAATTGTTGTAACTACATGGCTTTTGGAGCTTATGAACGACCAAACCTCAATCAATGAGGCATGGGTGCCCCCTACTCGACCCATAACCCTCTAATACACCTGCCATTCATCCAAGGGCACTTGTAGAGTTGTGTGTAATGATCTTGAGCCATGACATTTGCTATAAATAGCACTAGTATGCAACATAACATTCACAACATCAAAACACACACCTCTGATCATTTCAAGAGCTCTCAAGTCCTCTTCTCTGCTCCATAAGCAAGAACACAACTTCTGTAAGTGATCTAACCCTTTGTGGTGTCACATTTGCTTAGTAAATGGCTAAGAATCAAACCGTCGTAACTACGGTTTGACTTTACAATAAATCAGAAATGGTTCAGTCTTATGACGAATCAAAAGTGGTTATGAGTTGGTATTTATGTGGGTAATAAACCTCTAAAATGGTTCCCCCTGATCACCACTCTAACTATGTCAAATGTCGAGTCAAACGTGCGGTTAAAAAGTCAACAGAAAGCTATTTTAGCGATTTATGCATAATCTGTAATATATATGTTATGGAACCTGTTTTGATAATCATGAAACATGATAATGAGTAAATAAACTTGTTTGCGCTCGTTTGAATCGATCATTTACTATATTGAACCGGTTCGGAGCCGAAAGTCGCAAAAGTTTGACTTTTGCTTTGACTTCAGTTCTGACCCGTTTTAGTGAGGTATAAATATACCTTAGGACTCTCTTAGGACCAGGTCACATGTTGGTATACGCCTCTGTGGTCGGTTCATGAGTTATCCGAGTCTTTTACGTATTTCCGTCATTCGCCTAAAAGTTGACCGTAACGGCCTTTTAAAATTAAAACGAGTATTTCGGACACGTGAACGGACCAAAACCTTGCTTGTTAAATTATAAGCATGTCCTTAAAGTTTCACGTCAATCCGAGGACTAGAATGAGAGTTATGCTAAAAGGCGCACTTTTAAGAAAGTTTTGTAATTTACGGCGCAATTAGCATAACGCCCATCTAACCCAAGTTTTCGTCACCAAAACTTTTACCCACTGTGGTAAAATAATATTTTGGGAATTTTAAAGATTTTTAATAATTTTTACCTTGCTCATAACCTGCGGTTATGGCTACGGTTCGGTAAATACCGAATATGCCCTTTTTGGCCAAAACGGGAGTTCTACAAGGTCTTTTGACCCGATTCCAGTTGCTACTGGTTTTAAATAATAAATAAAGTATTTTAAGCTTTATAAACTGTTCGGGAAACTCAGATTTCCTGTAGAACTCGAAAATCCCTTTTAAAAGTCTTTAAAGTGACCGAAAAGCCCCTACGGGGCATAATATAAACTTAAACTCGTTACGGGCGTCACGGAAGGTATCCTACTGATACCAAAATACTTTTAAGGCATATTGACTTAGGAAATAAGCGTAGGACACTTATGGTTAACCGTTTCGCCTATTTGCGCACACGGTACGGCTCATGAAACTAGTTTTCGTGCAATAGCCGATATGGGTCAAATTATATTATTTGAACCCCAAAATCCAGAGTATGAACTATAAACCCATATAAAACAAGTCTCTGAACTTGTTGGGTCCAAATCATACTCCATTCTCGGTTTTCGCCTTCCGCGCGATTAAACCATATCTATATATATATCGGAATCAACCGGTTTAAGCTACGGCTAATATAAGGACCGTTAGGATTCTAAGAGGTTAATTAAAAACCTTCGTTCCAGATTAGGAGCCCCAGTAAAAGCTATCGGTGACTTGATCTAAATTAAGGATTAATACTTGCAAAGGTAAATACTTTAACTTATTTCCCCTATATGGGCTTGGGTTACGGTATATTAATACCGCTTGATTGAGCATTATATAATTCCATCGCTTAGGTGGTTAATTGATTAAATATGATCGGCTCATTTAAACAGTTTTGTTGCTTATAAGCCTTTGGGGGGTTTAATGACCGTTGTCCCGGATATCCTTGGCATCATTTTACGAAATGGCCACGACCATCGACATCCCGGTGTAGGCGTACACCCGGTATAAAGTGTCGACATTAAAATTAAAAGACGTAGCCGTTGGTTTTCATACTACGGTTTTACGCAAACGTGGTGTGTCTATAAATCTTTAACCCGGCACGACCCGGGCTACTGAACGCATAAAAGAACATGTAAAACGTTCACAAGATCATTATGAATTTTCCCAAGTTAAAAAGAGTTTGTGCCTTGTGCATTCAAATCAATTTTAATAAACATTTTCAAATGTGTCAGTTGAATGTATTTACCAGTGTAAACTGACGTATTTTCCCCAAAAAGATTAAGTGCAGGTACCTAAACGTAATTGGCTGGTATTAGCTCCCTAGCGTCGGGATAAGTCTCGCAAGCTTGATTGCAGTATCTGATGGAACAATACTTTATGTTTATTTACGATCCGCTGTGGATATATCCAACCCCTGTAATACATTTTGATATTACAATCAGAGGTTGAAATTTATATTTATCTTATGCTTCCGCTGTGCATTATATAATTGTGTGGTTTGACTATATTGTTGCCAACATCGTCACGGTAATCCCCCACCGGGCCCACCGGTGAGACACGTGGAAATCGGGGTGTGACAGGTTGGTATCAGAGCCCAACATTGAGTGAATTAAACACTATCCTATAGTGTTTAATCTCAGTGACACAATTGCACATACTTGAGTCTAGACAATAACTTAGGACAAATTCGGATTATTACTCCTTTTTGTCTTTATTTTCGATTTGATTTTTAATAAGTTTTGGAGCAGGAAAATGCCACCTGTTATATTCCGAGGAAGAGGAAGGGGAAGAAGAGGCCGAGGAGAAATCGTGACACATCACGATACCGAAGCTGGACCATCTGGTACAAGACATCCTTCGATGACACGGAGCGAAGAGCCACAACGACGAAGAGATCTTTACGAACCCGCGAGGCATTCCACTTCGCACAGCTCGACGCCATCCTACCGGCACTCCTTTGGGCCAGATTCAGAAAATAATCCCAACAACCCACAACCTTCCTTCATACCTCTGCAACGTTCGGTTTCGCACCGGAATTATGACGACCCTACTCCATACTACATAGGTCAGTTTAATCCGGCTGACTACATACAGGAACCTTCAGGTTTTGTTCCACTAGGGCCTCAAGACCATTTTTCTGAAGATCCCATGGAGGAAGATGAGGATCCAACTGAACCAGCTCGTGGTACGCCCACGCATCCGATAGAAGTTTCTGATGGGTCATCCTTCCATGGAACGCCCTATCAAGGACCTGACAGTTTCCAAGCGATGTTTGACCGACATGAATGGTACTACACGCCATCTCGACAGACATCTCAACAACCGAGACATCCACAGGATCCCTCTGAGGATTCACGCTTTGAGGCAGTTACGCCACCACCTCCGCCACCGGCACAACCAGTAATACCTGATCCGCCAAGGCGTAGGAGGACAAATGCTCGTATGTCTACACGAGGAGGAGGGGGTATCCACTTCAGCACTCCGCACCAGCTGCACGAAATTCGCCACCATTCGGGTATGACCAACCCATACCTGCTTATACAGGTCCAACGGCTTACAACCCGTTTGAACCGTCACAAGCACAATACAACTACGGCTATGAGCGCGACCCATATGTGGTGTCGGCAAGATATAATGCGCGCTACCCTGACGGAGCACATGGAAACATGGGACCACCGGATTACTCAGCTCATGGGTATCCAATACCTCCCAGACCTCCAGTTCCGCAACAGGCGCCGCAACCACGTTTTTCTCCTCCTGAACAGGAAGAAATACTCCATCGACTAGATCGTGTGGAGAGAGAGTTCGAAGAAGAGAAAAAGAGCCACCGAGGATTTCTCAAAGGCTTGGCGAACCTACTAAAGAGCAAAAAGAAGAAACGTGACCACTAGCCCTTAATAGTTATACGAATGTAATTTCTACTTTGAAATAAGTCCCTGCGTGGACAACTTATCGTATTTCAGTCCCTACGTGGACTTATCTTTAGTTCTTGCATGGACACCTATCTGGTATTAGTCCCTGCATGGACTTGTCACTTATTTTAAACCTCTATGAAGGTATGTATTATTTGAAAGACCCGTTTAGGGCAATATGTAATGGTATTTGAGATTTTGGAATGTATGTTATGAGTTTTGTTTTAATATGTATAAAATAAATCAAAACCATTCCTTTTATATTGATCTGCCTAAATAAAGAATCTTACAAGGTGAAACCTAGCTTGGGGGTCTTTTAAGATCTAGTCAAGATGGTACAACCTAACTGAAAAGATTCTGATTCCCTGTTAACCTCTGTACGCATGTTAACATTCATGGCAGATGTGATTCGTTATAATCACGCACGTCATTCTTATACAATAATCCTTTAAGGATTTCAAAACCCAACTAAATGATTTATAAATCGCGGGTTAACTCACCAATAAAGGTGGCCAGAATTATAAAAACATCCATTAGTGATGCAGTGCCTACGGGCCAGAATTATTAAAACATCCATTAGTGATGCAGTGCCTACGGGCCAGAATTATTAAAACATCCATTAGTGATGTAGTGCCTACGGGCCAGTATTATTAAAACATCCATTAGTGATGCAGTGCCTACGGGCCAGAATTATTAAAACATCCATTAGTGATGCAGTGCCTACGGGCCAGAATTATTAAAACATCCATTAGTGATGTAGTGCCTACGGGCCAGTATTATTAAAACATCCATTAGTGATGTAGTGCCTACGGGCCAATATTATTAAAACATACATTAGTGATGTAGTGCCTACGGGCCAACCATATTAAGACATCCATTAGAGGTGTAGTGCCTATGGGCCATAATAATTGTCTTATAAAGACAAAAGGCAGTGGTAGTCTATGACTCTCTGTCAGAAAGAGATAAAAGAACTACGGTTCAACTCTCTATGCCTTTGATTCTCTGAAATCTCGGCTAACATTATAAAACATCATCATGATTAGGCTTTATGCCGCCAATACTATTTATATAGTTAAAATAGGATATATTCAAATCCTAATATTTAAAGAAATAAAAAGTTAACCAAATATGGTCTCTGTACCATGGTTGACAAATTGTCATAAAAGACAATCATATAATAATCTCCTAAATTAAAATTTTGTTATCTTCTGTAACAGATTCAAGTTACAATGGCGGATCCCAATGGAGAGAACAGCCACACAAACGAAGATGACTATGACAATGCGTCAGTGCATTTGACAGGCGCACAACTGAAGGCTCTGATTGACAATGCTGTCCAGGCAGCTATTGATCGTCAACATACTGAGTCCCAAGGCAGAACTGTGTCAAAACCACCCTCTAAACCAAAGACACACTCCAAACCACCCTCTGAACCCAAGAAAGATGATGACAAGCACTCGTCTACTGAGCAAAGCGTTCATCGCGATAGAGAATATACTGATGCGTCAAGTGCTAAGGGTTGCACCTACAAATACTTTGTATCATGTAAGCCCCGTGAATTTACAGGGGAGAAAGGTGCGGTTGACTGTATCACCTGGCTAGACGAGATGGACACGATAGTGGACATCAGCGGGTGCGCTGAGAGGGACGTGGTTAAGTTTGTGTCCCAGTCATTCAAGGGCGAGGCCCTGGCGTGGTGGAGAGCTCTGGTGCAGGCTTCAGGTAAGTCTGCCTTATACAAAATGTCATGGGGGGAGTTTATTACCCTCATAAAAGAAAACTACTGCCCTCAGCACGAGGTTGAGAAGATTGAGGCAGATTTTGTCTCACTAGTGATGACAAACCTGGATTGTCAAGCATATCTGACAAGTTTTAACACTATGTCACGCCTGGTGCCATACCTTGTGACACCAGAACCTAGAAGGATTGCCCGTTTCATTGGGGGCTTAGAGCCGGCGATCAAGGCCAGTGTGAAGGCCTCTAGGCCAACGACCTTCAGGTCAGTTACTGACCTCTCCTTGTCTCTTACACTTGATGCTGTCCGTCTGAGGGCACAAAGGAGCAAGGAGGCTGAAAAGCGAAAGCGTGAGGATGAAACCTCACGAAAGTCTGGGAAAAAGCACCGTGGAAACGGTGAAGGCAAGAGAGGGTCGGAGGCAAAGAGGGAGGGGCAAGCTGATGGAAGACCTCACTGCAAGGTCTGCAAGAAACCTCACTCCGGGAAGTGTAGGTTTGCGTCTGGTTCACAGTCGCAACAAAAGACTCCACCCTATGGACTATGCAAGTCCAAGGATCATAAGACAGTGGAGTGCAAAAAGATAAAGGATGCAACCTGCTTTAATTGTAACGAAAAGGGGCACATAAAGAGTAATTGCCCGAAGTATGCCAAGAAGGCGGAAGAGACGAAGAAGTCGAATGCGAGACTTTTTCGCTTGGATGCAAAGGAAGCGGTTAAGGACGACAATGTGCTTACAGGTACTTTTCTCGTAAATAATATATTTGCAAGAGTACTGTTCGATTCCGGCGCTGATAAGTCCTTTGTAGACCAGAAATTTTGCCAACTACTAAATATGCCAATCAAAACCTTGACGTGAAATACGAAGTAGAGTTAGCAGACGGCACGATAGAAACCGTCTCTACTGTTCTAGAAGGATGTGAAATGTCCATTAGGAACCATTCTTTTCCTTTATCTCTACTTCCTTTCAAACTTGCGGGTTTTGACATCGTTCTAGGCATGGACTGGTTATCCCATAACCAGGCCCAAATCATTTGCGGCAAAAGGCAGATAGTTTTAAAGACTCCGAGTGGTGAATCTCTTACCATTCGAGGGGATACGCATTACGGACTGCCCGAAGACGTATCTATGCTGAAAGCTTCAAGATGTTTGAACAGAGGCTGTGTAATTTACATGGCTCAAGTGATAATTGAAGAACCAAAGCCGAAGATCGAGGATCTTCCTGTTATTTCTGAATACCCCGAGGTTTTTCCCGAAGAACTACCTGGTTTGCCACCAGATAGACAAGTGGAGTTCAGAATTGACATCATTCCTGGAGCAGCTCCGATAGCAAGAGCACCTTACAGATTAGCTCCGACGAAAATGAAAGAACTGAGGACCCAGTTGGATGAACTGCTGGCGAAAGGTTTTATCAGACCTAGTTCATCTCCCTGGGGAGCTCCTGTCCTATTTGTAAAGAAGAAGGACGGATCGATGCGGTTGTGCATCGACTACCGAGAGCTAAATAAAGTTACCATAAAGAATAGGTATCCTTTACCAAGGATCGATGATCTATTCGATCAGCTGCAAGGAGCAAGCTACTTCTCAAAGATCGACTTAAGGTCGGGTTATCATCAACTAAGGGTCAGAGATGAAGATGTACACAAGACTGCATTTAGGACTCGCTATGGTCATTACGAGTTCCTAGTGATGCCTTTTGGGCTCACAAATGCACCGGCTGCGTTCATGGATCTCATGAACCGCGTTTGCAAGCCGTACTTGGACAAATTCGTCATAGTCTTCATCGACGATATCCTTATCTATTCCAAGAATCAAGCTGACCACGAGAAGCACCTCCGTTGCATTCTCGAATTACTACAGCGTGAGAAACTCTACGCCAAATTCTCGAAATGTGAATTCTGGCTACGAGAGGTCCAGTTTTTAGGACACGTTGTGAGTGAGCGTGGTATCCAAGTGGATCCCGCTAAGGTAGAGGCAGTCATGAACTGGCAAGAGCCAAAGACGCCTACCGAGATTCGTAGTTTCCTGGGGTTAGCAGGATACTACCGGAGATTTATTGAAAATTTTTCGAGGATTACTGCGCCCTTGACTTCCTTGACCAAGAAGAAAGAAAAGTACATTTGGGGCCCAAAGCAGCAAGAGTCCTTTGAAATACTGAAGCAGAAGCTAAGCAACGCACCTGTGTTGACCTTACCTGAGGGTACAGATGAATTCGTAGTTTACTGCGATGCATCACACACGGGCATGGGGTGTGTGCTTATGCAGAAGGGCAAGGTGATTGCCTATGCTTCAAGGCAATTAAAGGTACATGAAAAGAATTACACCACCCATGATTTGGAGTTGGGTGCCGTTGTATTTGCACTTAAGTTGTGGAGGCACTACCTTTATGGTATTAAATTTGTGATTTATTCTGATCACAAAAGCCTCCAGCACCTGTTCAACCAGAAGGAGTTGAACATGAGACAACGCCGTTGGATGGAAACCCTGAATGATTATGACTGCGAAATCAGGTACCATCCCGGTAAGGCGAATGTAGTCGCCGATGCATTGAGCAGGAAAGAAAGGGTAAAACCCATTCGAATCAATGCCAAGAGCATTGAAGTTAAAAATAATTTGATGGAAAGGATATTAGCTGCGCAGCGTGAGGCTGTGTTGGAAGCTAATTATCCAAATGAAAAGCTGGGAGTAACTGAGGAGCAGTTGACTCTTAGCAAGGATGGAATCCTTAGGCTGAACGGACGTATATGGGTTCCGATTTATGGAGGACTACGAGATGTTGTTCTCCAGGAAGCCCATAGTTCCAAATACTCAGTCCATCCTGGTGCTGATAAAATGTACCAAGACTTAAAGGCAAATTATTGGTGGATAGGCTTGAAAAGTCTGTAGCCGCCCATGTAGCAAAGTGCTTGACTTGTGCTCAAGTCAAAGCCGAGCACCAAAAGCCGTCTGGCTTGCTACAACAGCCTAAACTTCCCGAGTGGAAGTGGGAATGCGTAACTATGGACTTCATAACCAAGTTACCCAAGACCAGGAAAGGAAACGATACAATATGGGTCATAGTCGATAGGCTGACTAAATCAGCTCATTTTCTACCCATCAAGGAGACGTATAGCTCCGATATGTTAGCCCAACTTTATGTTGATAAGATTGTAGCCTTACACGGCATACCTGTGTCTATTATCTCCGACAGGGATACTAGATACACATCTCACTTCTGGAAGAGTTTCCAGCAATCTTTGGGCACGCGTTTGAACTTTAGTACGGCTTACCATCCACAGACGGACGGTCAAAGTGAGCGTACTATCCAAACGCTAGAAGACATGCTTCGTGCATGTGCGATCGATTTAGGTGGTAACTGGGATAAAAATCTACCCCTGATCGAATTCTCCTACAATAATAGCTACCACACCAGCATAAAGGCTGCGCCTTTTGAGGCATTATATGGTAGGAAATGCAGATCGCCTGTTTGTTGGGCGGAAGTAGGAGAGGTCCAATTATCGGGACCAGAGATTGTTTTCCAGACAACGGACAAGATTGTCCAGATCCGGGAACGTCTCAAGGCTGCCCGCGATAGGCAGAAGAGCTACGCTGATCCAAAGCGTAAGGATTTTCACTTCGAAGTGGGTGAAAAGGTACTACTTAAGGTATCACCTTGGAAAGGGGTGATGCGTTTCGGCAAGAAAGGCAAACTGAGTCCGAGATACATAGGGCCTTTTGAGGTCATTGAACGAGTCGGATCAGTTGCCTATAAACTAAACTTGCCTGAAGAGCTCAATGGAATTCACAATGTGTTCCACATCTGCAATCTCAAAAAGTGCTTCGCCGACGAGTCGTTGGTGATTCCACACACAGATGTGCATATAGATGAGAGCTTAAAATTTATAGAAAAACCTTTGTCGATTGAAGATCGACAGGTGAAGAAGCTTCGCAGAAAGCACGTACCGATTGTAAAAGTCAAATGGGATGCTCGTAGAGGTCCTGAATATACGTGGGAAGTCGAAGCTACAATGAAAGAAAAATACCCCTATTTATTTGAGTAAATCTCGGGTCGAGATTTATTTTAAGGGGGTGAGGATGTAACACCTCGAATTTTTGTGTCCAATGATGTGTTAACACGTGTCATTTGTTTACACGTGGCATCTATAATAAATAAAGGACTAATTTTGACAAACCTTGAAAGTATATAAATTCGAGGGTTATAAATGTCAACAAGGGTAAATATACTGTATAGTATCCCTAAATAATGCTTAAACCTTCAAACGAATAAATTATAGATCGTACAAAAACAAAACGCGGAAGGAAGTGAGAGATTACAAACTACAGGGGTTAACTGTGTCAACATGTTTAATAATACCTCTGAGTGGCCCTTTAACGTTCCAAAGACTTTGTAACGGTATTATACCCTCACTAAAATAATATATATGAATTTCGCGAAGTTTCGATATGAAACGAGAAAGTTACGATCGAATTCGTAGAAGAAGGGTTAAAAGCGTCAACAGTGAAAGTTAAGGCTTTCCAATATAATTAATAAATAAACCGGGGACTTAATAATGCGGGTAAATAACACGAGGCCCCTATCGGTAAATAACCAAGGGCCAAACCGCAAAGTTACCCCTTCAAACCCGAAAGGCCAGGTAAATCATTACGAAAGATTTCGTTATTAATGGCCAGATTCTGTAATCATAACAAAAGATTTAAAAATTCTGAAATCTTAACCTCTCGCGACCCGCGTGAAGGATATGTTTAAGTTGAGGCGGGCCGCGAGCCACCTCAATTACGCATCTGATTTATCAAACTCAGGCGACCCGCGTTATATTGCATGGGAACTCCCATGCGGGCCGCGTAAAGTGCCCAGATGCAGAATTGTTGTAACTACATGGCTTTTGGAGCTTATGAACGACCAAACCTCAATCAATGAGGCATGGGTGCCCCCTACTCGACCCATAACCCTCTAATACACCTGCCATTCATCCAAGGGCACTTGTAGAGTTGTGTGTAATGATCTTGAGCCATGACATTTGCTATAAATAGCACTAGTATGCAACATAACATTCACAACATCAAAACACACACCTCTGATCATTTCAAGAGCTCTCAAGTCCTCTTCTCTGCTCCATAAGCAAGAACACAACTTCTGTAAGTGATCTAACCCTTTGTGGTGTCACATTTGCTTAGTAAATGGCTAAGAATCAAACCGTCGTAACTACGGTTTGACTTTACAATAAATCAGAAATGGTTCAGTCTTATGACGAATCAAAAGTGGTTATGAGTTGGTATTTATGTGGGTAATAAACCTCTAAAATGGTTCCCCCTGATCACCACTCTAACTATGTCAAATGTCGAGTCAAACGTGCGGTTAAAAAGTCAACAGAAAGCTATTTTAGCGATTTATGCATAATCTGTAATATATATGTTATGGAACCTGTTTTGATAATCATGAAACATGATAATGAGTAAATAAACTTGTTTGCGCTCGTTTGAATCGATCATTTACTATATTGAACCGGTTCGGAGCCGAAAGTCGCAAAAGTTTGACTTTTGCTTTGACTTCAGTTCTGACCCGTTTTAGTGAGGTATAAATATACCTTAGGACTCTCTTAGGACCAGGTCACATGTTGGTATACGCCTCTGTGGTCGGTTCATGAGTTATCCGAGTCTTTTACGTATTTCCGTCATTCGCCTAAAAGTTGACCGTAACGGCCTTTTAAAATTAAAACGAGTATTTCGGACACGTGAACGGACCAAAACCTTGCTTGTTAAATTATAAGCATGTCCTTAAAGTTTCACGTCAATCCGAGGACTAGAATGAGAGTTATGCTAAAAGGCGCACTTTTAAGAAAGTTTTGTAATTTACGGCGCAATTAGCATAACGCCCATCTAACCCAAGTTTTCGTCACCAAAACTTTTACCCACTGTGGTAAAATAATATTTTGGGAATTTTAAAGATTTTTAATAATTTTTACCTTGCTCATAACCTGCGGTTATGGCTACGGTTCGGTAAATACCGAATATGCCCTTTTTGGCCAAAACGGGAGTTCTACAAGGTCTTTTGACCCGATTCCAGTTGCTACTGGTTTTAAATAATAAATAAAGTATTTTAAGCTTTATAAACTGTTCGGGAAACTCAGATTTCCTGTAGAACTCGAAAATCCCTTTTAAAAGTCTTTAAAGTGACCGAAAAGCCCCTACGGGGCATAATATAAACTTAAACTCGTTACGGGCGTCACGGAAGGTATCCTACTGATACCAAAATACTTTTAAGGCATATTGACTTAGGAAATAAGCGTAGGACACTTATGGTTAACCGTTTCGCCTATTTGCGCACACGGTACGGCTCATGAAACTAGTTTTCGTGCAATAGCCGATATGGGTCAAATTATATTATTTGAACCCCAAAATCCAGAGTATGAACTATAAACCCATATAAAACAAGTCTCTGAACTTGTTGGGTCCAAATCATACTCCATTCTCGGTTTTCGCCTTCCGCGCGATTAAACCATATCTATATATATATCGGAATCAACCGGTTTAAGCTACGGCTAATATAAGGACCGTTAGGATTCTAAGAGGTCAATTAAAAACCTTCGTTCCAGATTAGGAGCCCCAGTAAAAGCTATCGGTGACTTGATCTAAATTAAGGATTAATACTTGCAAAGGTAAATACTTTAACTTATTTCCCCTATATGGGCTTGGGTTACGGTATATTAATACCGCTTGATTGAGCATTATATAATTCCATCGCTTAGGTGGTTAATTGATTAAATATGATCGGCTCATTTAAACAGTTTTGTTGCTTATAAGCCTTTGGGGGGTTTAATGACCGTTGTCCCGGATATCCTTGGCATCATTTTACGAAATGGCCATGACCATCGACATCCCGGTGTAGGCGTACACCCGGTATAAAGTGTCGACATTAAAATTAAAAGACGTAGCCGTTGGTTTTCATACTACGGTTTTACGCAAACGTGGTGTGTCTATAAATCTTTAACCCGGCACGACCCGGGCTACTGAACGCATAAAAGAACATGTAAAACGTTCACAAGATCATTATGAATTTTCCCAAGTTAAAAAGAGTTTGTGCCTTGTGCATTCAAATCAATTTTAATAAACATTTTCAAATGTGTCAGTTGAATGTATTTACCAGTGTAAACTGACGTATTTTCCCCAAAAAGATTAAGTGCAGGTACCTAAACGTAATTGGCTGGTATTAGCTCCCTAGCGTCGGGATAAGTCTCGCAAGCTTGATTGCAGTATCTGATGGAACAATACTTTATGTTTATTTACGATCCGCTGTGGATATATCCAACCCCTGTAATACATTTTGATATTACAATCAGAGGTTGAAATTTATATTTATCTTATGCTTCCGCTGTGCATTATATAATTGTGTGGTTTGACTATATTGTTGCCAACATCGTCACGGTAATCCCCCACCGGGCCCACCGGTGAGACACGTGGAAATCGGGGTGTGACAGAATGGCAAGACAAGAACTCGAAAATGGTGGTGGACAAGTGTGGGTGTTCGGCCGAGAAGAGAGGAGAGGGCAAGAGAGAGAGTGTGTTGGTGAAATGGATGGCAAGTCTTGTGTATGTGTGGGGTTTTTTATAGACAAAATTTGGTTCATCGTCCAACGGATTCTTATGCTTTCTAGATATCCACAATCAACAATTAAAATATTCAAAAGTGTACTCCTAGTTCCATTAGAATGGAACCGGCCTAAAGGGGGGGGGGTACCCGGTTGGATCTTGATTGTTCAGTTAGAGTTCAGTTACATTAAGTTGGTTACTTTTAGAGATTAACCCCGTTAGTTGTTTAATGCGTTATAATGCGGGTGTTTAGGGTAATCAGGGACCCTAACTGGCTCAGAAAAATACCAATAATATTTCTGGCAATATTTTTATGTTCCGGGTATAGTCCGGTTGTTTGGTTGGATAGTAATCCGTTAAAGCGCTTAAGTAATCTTTTAAGCGTCGTAATTAATATTTTTTTTAGCGACACAATTTATTCTGCAAAGTGTCAGGAATATTTTCTCATGTTTTGGCACTTTATTAATTAGCTAGAAGCTAGTGTGTTGATAAAAGTGCTGTGTTTTGTGCTTAGAATACGTTTTTGGCACATCCAATCTCTATATCTTATTCCTAGAGACGTAGTTATACAACCCTTGTATCCCTACACACACTATGGGTGTAGTAAAATATTTCTGGCTCATTCAGGCCTTTAGAGGCAGTGTCTGCCTGATGCTGGCTATATCAGCATGTCAAATAGGTTATCCGTTCAAATGCTACTGTGCTTTTGTGCATCATGTTTGTCACTAGAGTTCAGTAAGTAATAATGTAGTGACGGAAAAATCAAAGTATGATGCAGATATGTACAAGTATCAACAATCAAGTAGCAGTTTATCAGAAATCTCAGTTAAGCACAGTAATTAGGCAACAATTAATAGTTAATTAAGTCGTACGGATACCTGGTTTAGTGAGGGTTGTCACAAGTATTTACCTCCTCATACTTGATTTCCCTCAAACCAGGGCTCTGATACCAACTTGTAAGACCCTAACACGCTTTAACTGAAAAGACGCAGCGGAAATACGTACCATAAAATTTCTTTCATTATAAACTTTTTGACTTACTTGAAAGTTCATTTTAAAATAACTCTTTTACAATATATGTATCCTTCGTACTCATTTAATAAAATAAAAGCATAACTTATGTTTATCAAATTACATGCTCAAGCATTCCTGTACAATCTATCTTGTGACTCAGTCTTTGATCGCTACTCCTCATGATGATAATCTGTGATTCGTACAACCTGCACCCACCACATACATTCGCAACATTAGCATACATTATATACAAACAAGATTCTCAATCATGTAGTCTCATTACGTTCTGTCCACATATACTTCCCACCCCGTTAGCTTTCTAGATTTAATCATTCCATCCGGATGTCTAATCCTTGGCGGAACTCCAATAATGTACCTGCATTACATTTCATTCTCGAGGCACACTGTTAATAAGGTCAATACTTAAATGTATTGAAACCACGTATACAATACATACATAACTACGTACATACATACATACATACATACCTTTACTTGCATACATACGCATCTACTTACATACATACATGATTACGTCTTCACATACGTACTTACATACATGTCACATTCATTTATTGTAAGTTGAGCCTTATCTATAAACATATCAACGTAAATCAATGGAATTACAAACATACATAACCGACTAACTTCCAACAAACACGATGAACATTCCATTAACACGGTGAACATTCAGCAACATAATGAACATTCTATTAACACGATGAACATTCAGCAACATAATGAACATTCAATTAACACGGTGAACATTCAGCAACATAATGAACATTCTATTAACACGGTGAACATTCAGCAACATAATGAACATTCCATTAACACGGTGAACATTCAGCAACATAATGAACATTCTATTAACACGATGAACATTCAGCAACATAATGAACATTCTATTAACACGATGACCATTCAACAACATAATGAACATTCCATTAACACGGTGAACATTCAGCAACATAATGAACATTCTATTAACACGACGAACATTCAGCAACATAATGAACATTCTATTAACACGGTGAACATTCAGCAACATAATGAACATTCCATTAACACGGTGAACATTCAGCAACATAATGAACATTCTATTAACACGGTGAACATTCAGCAACATAATGAACATTCTATTAACACGGTGAACATTCAGCAACATAATGAACATTCCCTTAACACGATGAACATTCAGCAACATAATGAACTTTCTATTAACACGATGAACATTCAGCAACATAATGAACATTCCATTAACACGGTGAACATTCCACAACATAATGAACATTCTATTAACACGATGAACATTCAGCAACATAATGAACATTTTATTAACACGGTGAACATTCAGCAACAAAATGCACATTCCCTTAACACGATGAACATTCAGCAATATAATGCACATTCCATTAACACAATGAACATTCAGCAACATAATGCACATTCCATTAACACAATGAACATTCAGCAACATCATGCACATTCCATTAACATGATGAAACTATCATCTTAATTTACATTAAGGATAGATGAAGTTCATATGAACTTACCTTGGTACTTACCCTTACCTGTAAATTCTTACTTGGTTTCCCTATATACCACATACTAAACTTCATTTATAAATAAGAAGTGATTTCAGAAATCACTTACCTTAAGTGTTCGTATTCGCATCCGTTTTCTCACCTCCTTTTGACCCGTTAACCTTCCATGCTTCCATCCATCTTGACATGATCCCTATACTTTCATGTCATCGCATTCACATTCTTGTTAGCATACATGATTGTACATATTAACAATCATATCAAATTCATGTTTCACATTTGACTTTCATTACTCAATTCTAACAAGCATAAGGCATATTTCCACAAGTCAATCTTTCAAACTCATATAATTCATCATGTCATCACATATAACACATATGGATATAACACGCATCATATGACTTTATATAATATTACAATTGTGACAAAAGTCTAACATTGCTACTTATGCACAGTTGACTTTCAAAAAGTCAACAATTTATCATATGAACTTTCGACTTAACCTCATACATCCATGTCATTATAGTAGACTATACTAATGACACTATATACATTTCATACTCACGATGCAATAAGCATACAACCACATGATCATCTAGTTATATGCACATACCAAACTCACGGAGGTAGAGGCTAAAGCTACTTCGGGGATATTTTCGGATAAAGAAATCAAAGACGCGGTTTTCGAATGTGGTTCAGATAAGGCCCCCATGCCTGATGGTTTCAACTTCAAGTTTTTGAAACATTTTTGGAGATTATTCAAATCGGATTTTAGAGATATTATGCATCACTTCCACGAAACTGGGTTAATTGATAAAAGCTCGAGCTCTTCGTTTATCACTCTTATCCCTAAAATTATCGATCCCACTGGAATGAAGGATTATAGGTCGATTAACCTAGTGGGGTTAATTAGCAAGGTTATTTCGAAAATTCTCACCAACTGTATTAAAGGGGTTATGGGGAACATCATTGCGGAATCTCAATCAACATTCTTGAAAGATAGGTATACTTTGGACAGCCCTCTTATTCTTAGTGAAGTGCTATCTTGGATCAAAAAGACGGGTAGAAAGGCGTTCGTGTTGAAAATAGACTTCGAAAAGGCTTACGATAACGTTAACTGGGGCTTTTTGCTTCACTTGTTATCTCAAATGGGTTTTCCAATTATTTGGCGAAAATGGGTGGAAGGAATTCTTATGTCGGCAAGATCGTCAGTTTTAGTTAACGGGTCGCCGACTTTTGAGTTTCAATGCAGTAAAGGGCTAGACAAGGTGATCCCCTTTCTCCCTTCCTTTTCTTGTTTGTTAAGGAAGCGTTCTCATATATTTTTGCTAAAGCGTGTAACTCCGGAAAGTTTAAAGGGATTAAACTCCCTAATGGTGGTTCAGTTGTTTCGCATCTTCTTTATGCGGATGATGCGTTGATTGTTGGTGAATGGTCTACGGAGAACATAAAAGTGGTTACTAGAATTCTTCGTATTTTTCATGGGTGTTCCGGGCTGAAAATAAACTTTCACAAATCAAACCTTTTTGGTTTGGGTGTGGAAGAAGGGGACATTTGTAGCATGGCGGAGTCAGTGGGGTGTTTGAAAGGAGAGGTTCCTTTTAAGTACTTAGGCATTCCTCTCGGAGCTAACATGAACAGAGTTAAAAATTGGGATCCCATTATAAAGATTTTTCAGAACCGGTTGGCGAATTGGAAAGCGAACTCGTTGTCCATAGGAGGTAGGGTGGTGCTCATCAAGGCTGTCCTTGAAAGTCTCCCTATATATTATTTCTCGATCTTTAAAGTCCCTGTTAAAGTTGTCGAGAGGCTTGAATCTCTTATGAAGAATTTCCTTTGGGGGGGGGGGGCGGAGACGGGGAGGAAGATGCATTGGGTTGTGTGGGACTTAGTGACTTGGTCGAAGAAAAATGGAGGTCTTGGCATCTGTAGACTTAAGTTAGTCAACGAAGCTCTTTTGGGGAAATGGGCTTGGAGGTATCGGTCGGAGGTCAATAGTATGTGGTGGAAAGTGGTCACGGCTTGCCATGGTAAAAGTATAAAATGGTTTTATTTTCCGTGTAATACTTCTGTGACGAGTGTTTGGAAGAATATTATGACCTCGGAATCTAAGGCGCGTCTTCACGGTAATAAGATTAACCATTACATCAAAGGAATCTTGGGAGATGGCAAAAATATAAGGTTCTGGATTGATAATTGGTCCGGTGACGTTCCTCTGATGTTGAAGTGGCCTAGGCTGTTTGCTTTGGAATCTACTAAGAGGTGCCTCGTGTTTGACCGTCTTCCAGCGGAAGGTACCGATGATAATTTGAGATGGAGCTGGTCTAGATCTTCTTTTGCGCAGGAGGAGCTGGCTGATATGTCGGAAGTTTCTTCTTTTCTTGCTGGGATTGTTACATCGGACGCTAAGGATTCGTGGAGATGGACTTTGGAAGAATCAGGAATTTTCTCTACTTCTTATAAAAAAGCGGCACTGCCTCAGGTGTCAGTGGATCCTGAATCTCGTATGTGGCGTGGTGGTTGGATCCCAGCCAAGTGTAAGATTTTCATATGGAGAGCTTTTATGGATCGTATTCCGACTAGGCAGGCTCTTGCTAGAAGGAATGTCGCGGTTGATTCGGAAAGTTGTGCTTTTTGCAGAGTATTTTCAGAATCTATGGATCACCTATTTTCCGGGTGCGAGACGGCATGTGCGGTATGGAGTTGGCTGAGCGAGTGGGCCAAGATCAACCTGATTTTCGTTTTTTCGTTCAAAGATGTTCTTATGTTGCACAAAGGAGCTTCCGAGGACAAGAGGGCGAGAGTTATTATTCAGGGGCTTATTATGGTTGTGTGTTGGTGTGTCTGGAAAGCGAGAAACAACAAAATTTTTTCAAGCGGTAGAGGGAGCGTTGAAGAGATCATTGAGGAGGTTAAATCGTTGGGTTTTTTGTGGTTAAAGTGTAGGTCAAAGTATAGAGATAGTATGGAGTGATTGGGTTTTGTATCCTTTGTATATGTTGGAGTAGTCGGTTCGGTTCCTGTTTTTTTTAGAGGCCGGGCTGCTGTGTTTTGAATGAAATTTACCTTACAAAATTTTTTTTTTTGTGTACGTTGGAGAAGTTAGCCTATTTAAGGCATGGTATGACATTGAATAAAAAGCACCAGCATTTTACTTTTCTTCTCTTTCTATTCGAAAATCATTTCTGTTTTCTTTCACTTCAAATCACCCCCATAATCTTGACATTGGGAGGAAAGAACTAGGCGGGGTGATTTTGATCAACCCGGACAAGGACGTGGCCATTATGCGAGCGAGTGTCCTAAGAAGGAAACAAAAGAAGAAGAAGCAAATTTGATTCGAGACGAAGGTGAAAACAAAGATTCAAGTTGATTTGAGATCCACCTACGAGGATTCAGAAACAGGTAACCCTTCGATTTCGTTGTCTTACAGCTTAATCTACTTGGTTTTTTATTTCTCATTAAATCGTGTTGATGTGTTGATCTTCACTCACACAATGCCTGTTACATACTTATGATTCAAATTTACAAGTGTAGTGTGAGGATGGCGGTGGTGGTTTTATGGGGAAAGGGGATTTTGAGAATTGGGGTGAGTCTGCTATTGCAGATAACAACCAACAAACTGACACTTCTACTGATATTGACACTGATGATAAATATCAGCTCTTTATTTTCCTTTAATCTGTTAAATTGTTTACTGTCTTTATATTTTCTAAATGATCTTTAGTTTTGATGAACATGTTTTGGATATTTTTCTGTAGTTTAACAGTGTTCAAAATGGAGGTCAAGTTGTTGTAGATTCAACAGAAGGATCAATGGGAAAGATTGGAGACCAGAAGGTTTGTAAATGACTTTTTTTAAAATTTTAAAAACAACAATTGATATAAAGTTTTCCGTTTTATTATATGGTGTCATGTCGATCAGATACTTCGAAGGCTGGCTCAGAATCAAGAAGCTGTAGGAAAAGTCGATTAAGAAAGAAAGTATTATTCTTGCTTTCATACAACACTTTGTTATCTGTTTCACATCATGTTGTTTGATGGTTTTTGCTTGAACGTATCGCGTTATAATGCAGCTTGAGCATGAGCTTAAACGAGCACGCCAGCAGGTACTCGTATGGTCAAATTGTAACATGAAATGCTTGCATTTGAAAATCTTTATTTTAAAAAAGCTCAAGTTAATTTTTTTTCGTAAGTAGGGTATGTTCATTGCTGGTGGAGTTTCTGGAGATCAGGTGGAAAGGGTAATTTCTAATTATTTCTTTACTAATAATATTTTGTAGCATCAAAGGCATGAAACTAATTACATGACAAATGTAATGCGTTAAAAGTATTTAATGCTACAAGTTTTGTTCTTAGCCATAGCAGACTTAGGATGAGTCATAGTATGTTTGTTCGATTTGGCATATATTCACCGTTTCTGAAATCTTATACAAGAAAATCTGAAACTTTATTTAAGTTATTGAGGAATGAGGATGATAAATTGGCATCTTAATGACATAAGCTACAAACAATAAACTAAATGAATAAAAGAATACTTGGTGTTCCAATAGATTTATTTTAAAAGTCACTACCGATATACCAAAGAATTAGCAACTAGAAATAGAATTTTTGGCTTAATTGAACCAAACTTAAAGCGAAATTCACATATATTTAATTGTAAATGTAAAGCTTAAGTTAAATAATAATGTGTTTTCATTCAACTGCATATTCTTAACTTAAAAGTGATTTTGTTTTACAGTAGTAGGTTTTACCAAACTATATGTTAACACAACAATCTGACACGAATGAGAAGATGAGAACCGTGCCTATTGACTAGCACATTGAGGTACCTTCAAAGACTCTTTCTTTTTAATAACTACTAACAAAAGATTTTGAAAATAACCTGGTGCCCAATTTTTTTTTTTTTGCTGGCTCGTTTTGTTATAACTAATTTTTGGATTTTTTTTTAATGTCACATAATCACTTACTTACATGATATTATTCGTGAGTTTTAAAGAGTAATTAATTTGACTTTTGATTGCAAACATGTTGATATTTATTGTTTTAATTTAATAGGTATTGGTGTTCTTTTGGTCCAGACTCCAGATCATCATAGAAAAGGTGACATTAGACCAAGCAGGAATACTCTGGTATTATTCCTGAGATTTTAGTGACAATGATCTGTTTTTGTTGGGCATTCAAACAGAATGGCAGTTGCAGCAAATGATTCGATTTGGAACAAATAATCTAAAGGTATGTAATATGTATGACCCATTTATTTGTCAATGGGTCGATCTGGGTTCTGTTTGATCTCAAACGGGTTAAATCCAAAAACATCAACTAAGAGGGAAACTGGTATAACGGGTCGGGTCAGGCGGGTTTGAATTGCTGGTTAAAAGGAGTTGATTCAATAAATCAGAGGGAATTTCTGGTCAGAACGGTTTGATTTATAGAATGGTTATTTTGAAATTACTGTACAGCTTCTAGGTTCTGACTTTCTGGTTTTTGGCACCAGTTACAGGCGATCATGCCTCGGTTTACGCATGTTTAAAAGGCGGATATGCGTGCAGAGCCGATTACATGTACCAGGGCCGGGAAACGCGCGTCTGGCGACACGTTACTTGGCCCCGGCACGCACTTAACTAGCCGCTCGACACGTAACCGAGTCTGTCGTTTAGGCATAATGCGGCGTCCGTTACGCGTTTTTCTCGGGCACATGTAACGGAGATGGAAAACGCGTGTTCGATACCATGTAATGGGAGTAAACTGTCACCGGTAAGTACTTGACGCGAAACTGGCTTTTCATGAGTAACCAGCGCCAGTTACGAGCATTCAATCGACAGTTACGCATGCGCACTGTTGGTTACATGTGTTTAATGCCGGTTACACACATTCTTGTGTTGTTCCGCGTGTTCAGGCATCGATTATGCAGGCGGCGTTAGTTAAGCGTGTTTAAATGCCAGTTAAGCGAACCGGGGCCAGAAAACACCCATCCTACGCCACGAAATGCGTGTAACTCAGCTTCGATACACGCTTAACCCCTCGCTCGACGCGTGTAACTAGCACTATTGGGGATCAGAACTTGAGTTTGCAGCGGAAGTATTAACATCATCCAAATACATATCTGGTAATGAACCGAATTGGATTTGCATAGTGTATGTGTTTGTGATGAAATCAAGATATAGAACAATAGTGGACAGATCGTTATTGAATAGGAAATGTCTTGGTGCCGGATATTATTTCCGGTGACATCAATATATACATGTGAGTTTTTGGCGGTTCGAGAATTGGCGGGTAACTGTTTTGACAGTTATTTGAAAGGGTTTCCCGCTTATCTACCGATTATTACATAAGTATATCATTAACTAACTAATAAGTGTTTCTAATTATATCCGAATAGCAATAATAACATATAAACATAACTTAGTTTATTAAATCTAACATAACCCCCTTAAACTAGGTTATGTTTACGAGCTTGATTCAGTACGCTACGATTTGCTTCATCCATTGCCCATTTTGCATAGTTGAAATTGAAACGCTTCCTTCGTTTTCCTTTATTCCAGTCTTCATCATCAACACCTGCAAATAAGGCAACTGGTTCCATCTCCAAAACAGTCTCCTTGTCCTGCATTCTTTGAACTTCCTTGACGACCACCGGTGGACGTTCCTTCTTCCAAAACAGTCTCCTTGTCCTGCATTTTCTTTTGAACTTGCTTGAACTTGTAGTAATACTCTAAGACATCAAGATACGCAGCATATGTGACTCTCATGTAATCACCGTCTTCATAATTGAAACCCAGATCCTTTGCTATTGCAGGCCATGTGTTCTCTGTTGTTACATTTCGATAACCTCCGTCCATGGCTACGAGTAAATACAGACTCAGTAGAATAACCTTCCTCATGTATGAAGCTATTGGAGGAACCGGTCTAGTTTTTATTCCCATGTAATCGAATAAGAACCATTTAACCAATTCTTCAGACTTTGAATCAAGTATATGTTTATACTTGAGAACAAAGTCTCGATCATCCAACAAATCCATAAATGCTCTGCAGTCTTCGAATTCTTTGAATTCCATGGCCTTAACTATCATGATGCTCTAATCTGTCTCTTGTGTAGACAGATGAAGTTCTTCAAAATAGGAATTCAAATATTTTTCTTTGAAATCATCGTCATACACGCTTTCATCTAATATTCTCTGTTTTTCATTTAACCCGATTTCCTCCTCTCTTGACAGACCATTCAGGTTATTCACAGAATTATTCACCGGAGAAGAAAACATTGGATAAATCCTACAAGTATCACCGGCCTTTTTGACCGTAAATCCTTGCAGCGTCAATTGGTCTAAACTCAATACATTCCGATCGAGTTCCGGTGAATAAAAGACGCTTTGAATTCTCATGGTTTCATTACTTGTTTTTATTTCTATTGATCCAACCCCCCGTGTGAACAAGAAATTATGTTCACCAGTGCGTGTATCAACCGCAATGATGTGTTTAATTCGTTTAAACACGTTCAAGTTCCCGGCAATATGATGTTTAAATACAGAACTTACGTACCAAATGTCGCTCCATAGCCCTCCTTCGGTACCGACAACAATCATTTCCTGATGATTGTTAACCTCTCCTTCATGTCTCTGTATTCCCTCATTTACTGCTTGCCGTATTAACTGTGTCGCTTCATCGGTTTCTTTCTTTTTACACGCGTGAATCTGATGCCCTGGTTGGTGACAATAGTAACATGTCTTTTCTCTCTAATTTCGTTTGGTTTTGCCTTTTGCTTCATCCGTACAGTGTTGACAAGGGAGTAACGTGGAACTGGGTTTAATTTCGGTTTTGTTCATCTTCCCCAACACCGCTCTGATACCACTTTGTTGGGGATCAGAACTTGAGTTTGCAGCGGAAGTATTAACATCATCCAAATACATATCTGGTAATGAACCGAATTGGATTTGCATAGTGTATGTGTTTGTGATGAAATCAAGATATAGAACAATAGTGGACAGATAGTTATTGAATAGGAAATGTCTTGGTGCCGGATATTATTTCCGGTGACATCAATATATACATGTGAGTTTTTGGCAGTTCGAGAATTGGCGGGTAACTGTTTTGACAGTTATTTGATAGGGTTTCACGCTTATCTACCGATTATTACATAAGTATATCATTAACTAACTAATAAGTGTTTCTAATTATATCCGAATAGCAATAATAACATATAAACATAACTTAGTTTATTAAATCTAACAAGCACATTGAGGTACCTTCCATTCTATTTTGGTTCAAGAGGCGAGTTATATTTTAGCTTGTATTTTCTTCATTAACGATTGATTGGAGGAGCGTATAAAGTTTTTTTTAATTAGAATTTACAAGACAGCCCGTTGTTACCCTGCCTGACCCGACCTGCATAAGTTTATTACAAGGTATTGAAGGACTCATAACATTCATCCGGTATTTCTTTTTTTCATGAAAGTTGAACTGAGAAGAAAACCGACCATATTTTATGGTATTTGCCCTTATTTTTACTACATTTTTTGTTTATTTTTGTTACTTGATGTTAATAGGTGTTATTTTTGCAGACTCATGAGCTAACACACACGAGCAAGAAAGTGAAAAGAAAAGCAACTGGATTCCTACTAGAGGTATTGCATATCTTCAGTTTTTGCATGCCCCTCCACACCGTGTGGTCTTAATCCTAGGAAGAAATGTAGTATATATCTTGCTGAAAAAAGGTTATTCAACAAGGATTTGAAATTATTTCACTCATTGGGTAACCAAGATATTGATCTTATCTTGCATTTTCAAGAGCTACCTCAAATTTTGGTTAGCAAACCACAAGACATTATGTGTAATTTACCATGGATTTTATTGGATATTGATCCTTTTATTCCTTTGGACTGCACTGTTTTTATGAATTCCATTGTTCATTTATTTTGATTTTCTGGGATCTATCACATTGTTCTTGCTGCTACTAACACACCTAAGATTCTTGATTCTACTTTACTTAGACCATGGCATGGTGGTTTGATCGACAGGTTAGTTAAAAAAACAAGAAACATTCCTAGACCAAAAGATTTGTTTCAATGTTAGCCCACAAAAAAATTGATCTAAAAAAGAATGATCTTTTACTGGTGTAGATAAGTGTTGGTTTGCCAGATGTGTAGCAAAAAAATCTAATGAACGTCGCAACCATTCTTGCTGGCAGAAGAGGCAAGGATAAGATTACTTTGAAAGAGACTGATGACTCGATCGATAGAATCATTGCAGGAATGGAGGGAACTCAAATGACATATGGAAATAACAAGATGTTAATAGCCTATCATGAAATCGGTCATGCAGTCTGGGCCGTCTGCGTGTAAGTATTCACTCTACTCATCATTTTTAACATAATGTGATGCAGTTGTGCATTTGGTCTGAATGTTAGGATCTGTGGTGGTTGTAGGACTTAGGCGAAAAAAACATTCTAGGTTCAAGTAGGGCAACAAAGCTACGGAATTCCGCCTCTTTAGCAGTTTTCAACTGGTAGCATCCAAGATTGCTTTGCACTCCCTCATCACTTCCGCATCAAAGCCGACACGTGGTTAGCACCAGGTATCACTCACACATGACTAAGGCGTGTACTTTTTTTTTTTGAACGACGACTAAGGCACAGAACATACATTAGAGGTACATGAGAATCAATTGATGGTAAGGTAGTTTTACTTGGGATGCATATCTATTACAGGTATTTTTTTGTGGACCCTTTAAGAACGTGTAAGTTTGTTGGGTTTGTTTGGCATCCATGATGCATTTTTTTTTCATATGTAAAAAAAGGTTTTGATGTCTAATAATATGCAAGTAAACTATTCTTTCTACATGTAACCTATTAAAGTAGGAAGCGGAAACAGTTTTTATTGTTCTCTTTTATTTGATAAATGGAAAGATATAGATTTGTTGTGTTACAGAGGTAAGGCGAAAACAAAACTTGAGGGGTGTGTCGGGGTTAAACGATCGGGTGATCGTAGTGGAATTCACGGCGCAACGTCCGCGAGGTTAAATCTAGTTTAATTCTAAATTGATAAGAGTCCAAGGAGGACTTGTTTTGTGTTGGCCCCAAAATGGATCTTGATCTCTAGACAATCGGAATAAATTGAATATAAACTGAATATCTGAATACATGAATGAATTACAATTGAAATCTAAAGCCCTATTTATAGTTTCTAAAGGATGCGATCCAATAGACGCGTCTCTTCACGAACGGGTGCGTCTCTAGAACATGTGGATGTAATTAAACATGAAGGGGTGTGTCCTTTGATTGAAAAGACATGTCCCTTGAATCCTTGTGGCTGCCATCGATCCTAAGGGTGCCTCCCAAGGGATTTCGCCACCCTTGGGGTGGTAGTTACCAAGTTCTGATTTGTCACGAATAGTCCCTCAACTTTGTAACCGCCAATCTTTATACTAATTACCATATAACCCTTGAACTTAAGGATGTGTAGGGATTATAACTTTCATTTTGGCAAAAAGTGAAGGAGTCTTAAAGAGTTTTGTTGATATGAACTGATTTTTGTGCATTGTGTTTACTACATAGCTGTGGAGTTTTGCCTCAGTCAATCCTTTTATATATCCCAACATCGATCGTCTCTTGATTATAAAAGGATACTTGGAGAGACAACGCGGAGAGATCGAAAAAAAGGTATTTCCTCTCTTCATCTCCTGTACGTGCTTCAAACCACCACACAAAAGCTATATTCATGAACCACTTGGTTAGATGATATAACTCATATAATTATATTTAACACTAATCTAAGTGACAGATAATTTAACATAATTTTGTCACAAATAGTAAACTACAATATGTATATGTGCCTTCTCCCATCATTTTCATCAAATCAATTTGTTTTTGTATTTTTTTAATTTTTTTATTATAAGCTTTTGTTCTGATCCAATTTCTATGCAGATTTTACTACATCTTACATCTCCCACTTCATTAAACTACAAATTATATTTGCCTCCTCGTGTTCAATAAGGCCGGAGGGTGTGGGGGTGCCACCCCCACCAACTCATCATCTATAGCGCCCCGGGGCGCTATACCTCCACACCCGTAGATTTAAAGGGGGGCGCTATAGGAGGGGCTCAATCATGGTAACGAGGGAGAAGGCTTTATCAGGCGGGGCCCACTTGATTTAAACCAATGAATTTTTTTTTTAATTTTGTTTAATAGGGGGCTCCATCCATACAATCAGAGGCGGACTTAGAGTATTATTAGGGGTAGCACGGGCTACCTCTTAACCCCATCTCCGTAGTGTAAAAATACCCCTTAACTTCATTTTCGTAGTGTAAAAATATCTCTCAACTTCGTTTCCGTTATATAAAGGATACCCCTGAGCCTAAAAAGAAAGTTAGGATACCCCTAACTTTTTGGGCTAGTTCCGCCGCTACACACCATGCAAATTAAAGGGGGCTACATGGCTGAGGTGGATCATAGGTGGCGTTGACGTGGCCTGATAAAGCCTCTAGGGGGCTCCAACCACACCCTCCAGCCTAAACATGTACATGTAACTAACATAATTAAATATTTTAAAAACCACTCGTATTTATACATGTATGTCCTTCTGAATATTACTATGTAATTAATGAGTTGAGATCCAGTACAAACTGTGTTAATTGTAAGAACAATAAGAACAGATCTAGGCCTTCTAAAATTTTAATCAAGGATTGATATTAATTACACATAAGCCCATTAGTATTAGTTTTACAAATTAGTAGTTATAAGGGCATTTTAGTTACTGTACTAATTATATTTAATAAATAATAAAATTAAATTAAAATTCATTTTCAACCATAATCCCTTGAATATCTCCTTATTTTCATTACCCCATAACCGGCTCCCTCAATTGTCTATGAAGGAGAAAAATTATCCACAAGGTGCGATCCCCATTAATAAAAGTTGCAAATCAATTGTCGTAGATGCGTTCTAGTAGTGGGATTTTGTTTTAATCATCCATCTAAGCTTTTTAGATATTCCCATTGATCAAAGAGGAGAAGCTTAAAAAGGAAGAAACATTGTGCGATTAATCCTTCTAAAAAAGGATGAACGAATCATGATATTAGTGGTGGTTGTACACATACTTTTAATCAGCACATCAATTATATAAACCAGCACATTATTTGCATTTACTTGTATTAATATGTTATGATGAACAATAAAGAAAACTATGAGACAAATAATGTTAGCACAAACACGCAATTATAAGAAAAACTAGTGAAATTCTCCCGCGCATAGAATCAAGCTCAACCACAACAGATTTAACAAATTCACTAAAAGATGCACTACTTTCACCTTACAGTAGGTTGCTTTTATAAAAGATTCGAACAATATCAAACTACTAACTAAGAAATTTATAAAATAATAATAATAAGATTAAATGTGACAATTAACAAATAACAAGAATAGGTGACAACTAGTGACTTGCTTAACTAAAAAATCAAAGAACCTTCAAATTCAAGTTGAGATTTAATGTTGTTTTTTTTTTTTTTTTTTTATGTTTCTTTCACATTCCATTCCATCAGCAATTCACGTATATGCTCTAGATTTTATTAAACATGCAATTCACCAATCACCAGCTCAATATTGCTTGCTACTTCTAAATTTACAATAACACATAACTTACCCTATGTAGCGCCAACAATGATATTGCTGATCGGAATGTAGATCAGTTTGACAAATAACTAAACGAATCTACGAGTCGCAACTTTTGTGAATCGTATGATAACCAGAAGTTAGGTTAAAACCTGGCATTACAATCACACATAAGCTAGCGTGTTCAGAAATGGATCAAATTCCTCAAAACATGCTACAAATCTACACCTAATTCCAGATCAAATTTCGATTTCAGTCGTTATTAACGAATCCAGCTGTAAATCACATTCTAGAAAGCAGATCTACGGCCTACACGTTAACACAACCGAAACAAAAACAAAAAAGATCTGTTTGTGATGAAACTAACATGAAACAATGATGAAATTGAAATGAGAACCAATTGATTGATGCATAGTGACTCCATTGATCTTCGTTTAGGTTATGTTTCATCACAAATGATTCATTTAGAGATTTGTCCAATAAAACCTAAGAAATAACCTAATCTGTAACGATTTCGTTGAGGAATAACAATGATGATGATTTAAGCAAATTGAACTTACTTCAAATCTATAGATCGAACCGTACGGGTTTAAATCACCAGCAGCACCATTGTTTCTCAGACAAATCTAGAATGGTGAGATCGAACGGAAGGAATGTGAATTTTATGAAGAAGAAAAAACAGGGGATTTGTTGAGATCTTTATAATCGACGCACATGCGCCAACTTCCGTTTGGTTTTTCTATCATGACGACGCACATGCGCCAACTCCCATTTGGTTTTTCTATCATGACTGAGTTGGATAACCAAGTCTTGTACTTGACTTCCCACAGGATGCCTGTGTGCAGCAGTTCTTTGACCTGCTCATGCATCGCCTCATTCTTTGCAGATCCAAGGTGGCGTTGGCCTTGGATCACTGGTTTGATACTTGGTAAGGTATTCAAGAAGTGTTGCGCGACCTCGCGTGGCACCTCTGTCATGTCTGCGGGTGTCCATCCGAAAATATCTTGATTCCTGAAGAGGAGCTGCTTCAGGCGCGCTCTGATGTTGTTGGACAAGGCATGACCCAACGTGACTGTTTGTTCTGGGTGTCTTGCGTTAAGAACCCATTTCTCCGGTTGGGTGTTGGGAGTTGGCCTCGCCATCTTGGTCGGACGCAGCTCGTCCGTGGTCATGACTTCTCTGCGGGCGTATATTATCGCAACCCCCGTCTCGGTTGGGAAACCGATGGCAGAGTGGGGGACGGATGTAATCATGTTGAAGTCGCCTTGGGACTCCCTCTCGAGAAGTACGTCGTATTTGGAGGTATGGGGTAAAACCATGAAGTTTACCTCCTCTATTCGTGTGTGCCTTCTGTTGGTGAGGCGCACGAAGAAACTGATTTGGCCCAGGGGGAATACGGTTTCCCTCGCGAATCCGGCCAAAGGGTAGTCTACCGGCTGCAACCGATCTTTGTCTTCTTGATCAAACTTGTTGAAGCACTGCTCGTATATGATGTCAGAAGTACTGCCCGGGTCGATGAATAGTCGCTCCGTGGAGTAGTGAGCCAGGTAGCCTGTGATAACGACGGCGCGCCTGTCGCGCGGTCCGCCTCGGACTTTTGGAAAGACAACTTGTTCGTCTTTCCAGTCATTGTCCGGTCTTCTAGCCGCCTTGCGCGACTTTCCTTTTCCTCCATTAATCATGTGGGTTGAGACCACATGCATGGTCTTCTTACCCGTGGAGGTGCCCTCGTTGTGGGGGGTGATGCGCTTGGTTTGCTTTTACGCGGTTGGCAACAGATGTTGCAGCTTTCACTCTTTCAGGGCTCGTTCAATCTCTAGCCGGAGACTGATGCAGTTGTTTGTTGTGTGGCCCGAGTTCTTGTGATACTCACAGTAAAGTGTGAGATCCTGGTTCTTTTTAGACTTCATCGGTTGGGTCGGTCGCAGGAATTGCGCGTCCGTGAGTAGGACATCGCTTGGTGACTGGTTAATCTTGGTCCAGTTACGGTCCCGAGATTCTTTCTTTGATGCCGGTTTTCGCGTTGGGCATTGATTGTTGCCCTTCCGTCGGGCTGGTGACTCCGCGGGACATAAGGTTTGAAATCGCTGTCGCGATTCCCAGTGTCCCGGTTGCGCTTGTTGTTGCGCATGTTGTCTTGGCGGGAGGAGTGGCCTTCCGCTTGTGGCTGTGCCTTTGTGACGTGCGGCTTAAAAGACCGCTAGGTCTGGGCGTACGTCTTGACCGCGGCCATGACGTGTTCCCATTTCTTTGGCAAGCCTTCTTTGTCGGATATGGTCATAACCATTTCTTCGTCATTGACGGCTCGAATGAAATGGTTGCGTGCCATTTGGTCTGCAACGCCGCCTATCTCCAGGCACTATTTGATGTAGCGGATGACAAACGACTCGAGAGATTCGTTGTCTCTGCGCCAGATGTTCATGACGTCCATAGAATCACGTTCGTGACGTCGCTGCTGGCTAAAATGTGCGAGAAACTTTGCTTGTAAGTCCTCAAATGAGGCCAGTGATCCCATTGGCAAAGAATCGAACCAATCCCTTGCGAGACCCGTGAGAGTCTGGGGGAAAAAATGACACCAGGTGGGCTCGTCTCACCTGCCGTTGCACCCGGCGCCGATGAAGATGTTCATGTGATCGTCTGGGTCAGATGACCTATTGTATTTCCCAATGTTTAATGGGAATTTAGTCGTGGTAATATCGGCGTGGGCGATTTCTCGGGCGAACTTTAAGTTTTCGGCCGCGGATTTTGGCCTGCAGGGTTGGCTTTGATGGCGCTTTGCAACGCGAAGGTATGTATTGCGGGGTTCAGTGGGAGGAACATAATTGTGTCCTCCCGGTCTACTGCTAGTAGCATGGGACTCTCCGCAGTATGTATGGTCGTCCGAATCGGTACGACCATATCCTTCTTGGTAGGACTGTGGTCCCAGCCGGCTATGGATGGCGAAGCCGCGGTGGGTTGTAGATGGCTGCCTATTTTCGCCATGATGGCCCAGGCGGCTATGTATTGGGTCCCTGTTGCGAGACCTGTATGAGGAATCATCCTCATTAATTGTGCGGACCTCACAGTAAGAGGAGCTGCGATCTTCACGCCGACTTCGGGAGGCTGGGTGCGTAGGGCCCTACCGTCGTATTGTAAAATACGACCCGTAGGTGTATGCGGTGCCGGGGTAGGTCCGACAGGTATTTGCTCTTCTGCGCAGGCTCTGTTGTATGCTGCGGCCAGCATAGCTTGTTGTTGGTCATACCAGGCATGAAGGTTCATGCCTGGAGGTATCACAGAAGCATACTGTGAAAGATCTTGTGCGAACGTAAGGGATGCGCCCCCTTGCGTTGATGTGCCAATATGGCCAATATTTTGGGCTGGGGGAGCAGTCCATGTAGGCCCTGGGTTTGCGGGGTTTAGGCTTTCCCCGGTTGCATTGTTTAGAAGATCAAACATAATCTCAAGAAAGAAATAGATGCGAAAAACGAAGTGCTAAGAGTAGCGGTGGGCGCCAATGATGAAACAGTGGTTAACCAGGAGAGGTTAATTCACTGGTCTCGTCAAGTAGGGTTAATCCCTTCTTTCCGAGGATCGGTTGCTTGACCGTCAGCTGGGCTTCCTGCACAGGGAAAACACACCGTGACTCATAACACGGAGGAAGGGGTGGGGGTGCTTCTTGTTACCACTCTCCGGCGTGAGAATCAGTAATTTCCTTGAGAAGCAAAGTGTGTGATCGTAGTAGTTGTGAGGGAGTTGAGAAGCGATACCTCAAACCTGGTTTGGGATGGGTATTTATAGCCGATGAGTGAAGGAGGATGGTTGAATTGACAGACTGACGACGCGCCGCCCTTATGCAGGTGTGTCAGGCTTGTCGGCTGTGGAGATGAAGCTACGTCCTACTGCGGTGTCAGTCTGTTGCTTACGTATGGGCAGACAGGCGACTGTCATTGGTGCCACTTGTTCTGTGATGTCAGTCTCACTTGCCTCGTGGGCAGGATGCGGTGCCGCGCCGCATCGATGCCTGCAGTAACTACTGTTGTTTCCGCGTTCTCACTCTGGCCAAGATTGCGGGATGCGGTGCCAGGCTGCATCGCCACTTGTGGTGACTGTTACTGTTGTCCAGATCCCTTGTATTGATGAAAACGTTCACAGGATGCGGTGTGAGGCCGCATCGCTATGCGTACACCCATTTTCATACACAAGGTAAGGAGATATTCACAGGATGCGGTGCCAGGCCGCATCGCTTAAGCCTATCTTTATTCTCTCATCACTTGACATATTGGATTCGACAGCTGTGTTCGCGCGTGCCTGCACGAACACAGATAAGTTCTTGTTGGTGGGGGTTTTTTTATAAGGGTAATGGTCACTCGCGGTCATGCTGACGCGAGATCTGGGACCATACCCCTTCAATCCCAGAAAGGTTATTACCCGCAAGAAGCAATTTCTGCAGCGACTTAATGGCCGCGAAATCAGGCGAAATACCCCCGGTTAACCCCATTCTTTGAAAATTAACCACAGTAATACTCCCACTAGGTGAACAATTAATCCCTAACCAAGATGCACAAGGATCATTCCCCTTCCAATTATCTGCAAAAACCCGCGGATACCCAACCAATTTCACAACCGCAAGCAACTTATTAACCCGATCATCACACCCAACACCAGGATCGGGCAAACAAAAACTATTCGTACCTGATAAATCGACCTCAACCGACTTACCAAAACTCGGTTTCGGTCCGTGGAACATATTATTAGTCAAATTCACAACTTTAAGAGACTGTAACCCGGTTAACGACTCCGGAACCGGACCGGTTAAACTATTATCTCTAAGACTAAAGGTCTGAAACTCATTCAAACGCGAAAAATCGGGTAAGGGGCCGGTAAACATATTCCTGTGAAGCCAAACTTCAGTTAATTGAGTTATGCTTTGTATAACATCAAGGGTTCCGTTTAACTTTGACCGGTTGTTTTGACCGTTTAACCACAAGCTTTGAATAGAAGAACCCAAAACGAGTCGGGTACCCGCCTTGAAGCTAGTTAAAATCTAAATGAAGAGTAGTGAGCCCGGAGAAGGAGTCGCCGCTAAAGAAATCTGGGATGGTTCCGGTAATGTTTGTTGACGTGGCGGAGAAAACTTGTAAACTTGATGCAGATTTTAGAGTTTCTGGAAGAACCCATGACGAAAAGGTGACGTAATCGAGGTAAACATGTTGTAATCGAGGCAAACATGTTTACCTCGATTACGTCACTTTTTCGTCATGGGTTCTTCCAGAAACTCTAAAATCTGCATCAAGTTTACAAGTTTTCTCCGCCACGTCAGCAAACATTACCGGAACCATCCCAGATTTCTTTAGTGGCGACTCCTTCTCTGGGCTCACCACTCTTCATTTAGATTTTAACTTGCTTGAAGGCGGGCTACCCGACTCGTTTTTGGGTTCTTATATTCAAAGCTTGTGCTTAAACGGTCAAAACAGCCGGTCAAAGTTAAACGGGACCCTTGATGTTATGCAAAGCATGACTCAATTAACTGAAGTTTGGCTTCACGGGAATATGTTTACCAGCCCCTTACCCGATTTTTTGCGTTTGAATGAGTTGCAGACCTTTAGTGTTAGAGATAACAGTTTAGCCGGTCCGGTTCCGGAGTCGTTAACCGGGTTACAGTCTCTTAAAGTTGTGAATTTGACTAATAATATGTTCCAGGGACCGAAACCGAGTTTTAGTAAGTCGGTTGAGGTCAATTTATCAGGTACGAATAGTTTTTGTTTGCCCGATCCGGGTGTTGGGTGTGATGATCGGGTTAATAAGTTGCTTGCGGTTGTGAAATCGGTTGGGTATCCGCGGGTTTTTGCGGATAATTGGAAGGGGAATGATCCTTGTGCATCTTGGTTAGGGATTAATTGTTCACCTAGTGGGAATATTACTGTGGTTAATTTTCAAAGAATGGGGTTAACCGGGGGTATTTCTCCTGATTTTGCGGCCATTAAGTCGCTGCAGAAGTTGCTTCTTGCGGGTAATAACCTTTCGGGGATTGAAGGGGTATGGTCCCAGATCTCGTGTCAGCACGACCACGAGTGACCATTACCCTTATCAAAAAACCCCCACGAGCAAGAACTTATCTGTGTTCGTGCGGGCACGCACGAACACAGCTGTCGAATCCAATCTGTCAAGTGATGAGAGAATAAAGATAGGCATAAGCGATGCGGCCTGGCACCGCATCCTGTGAATATCTCCTTACCTTGTGTATGAAAAAAGGTGTACGCATAGCGATGCGGTCTCGCACCGCATCCTGTGAACGTTTTCATCTATACAAAGGATCTGGACAATAGTAACTGTCACCACAAGTGGCGATGCGGCCTGGCACCGCATCCCGCAATCTTGGCCAGAGTGAGAACGCGGAAACAACAGTAGTTACTGCAGGCAGCGATACGGCGCGGCACCGCATCCTGCCCACGAGGGATGTGGGACTGACATCACAGAACAAGTGGCACCAATGACAGTCGCCTGTCAGCTCATACGTAAGCAACAGACTAACACCGCAGTAGGACGTGGCTTCATCTCCACAGCCGACAAGCCTGACACACCTGCATAAGGGCGGCGCGTCGTCAGTCTGTCAACTCAACCATCCTCCTTCACTCCTCGGCTATAAATACCCATCCCAAACCAGGTTTGTGGTATCGCTTCTCAACTCCCTCACAACTACTACGATCACACACTTTGTTTCTCAAGGAAATTACTGATTCTCACGCCGGAGAGTGGTAACAAGGAACACCCCCCACCCTTTCCTCCTTGTTACGAGTCACGGTGTGTTTTCCCTGTGCAGGAGACAGCCCAGCTGACGGTCAAGCCACCGATCCTCGGAAAGAAGGGATTAACCCTACTTGACGAGACCAGTGAATTAACCTCTCTTGGTTAACCACTGTTTCATCATTGGCACTCACTGCTACTCTTAGCACTTCGTTTTTCGCATCTCTTTCTTTCTTGAGATCATGTCTGATCGTCTAAACAATGCAACCGGGGAAAGCCTAAACCCCGCAAACCCAGGGCCCACGGGGACTGCTCCCCCAGCCTATAATATTGGCCATATTGGCACATCAACGCAAGGGGGCGCATCCCTTACGTCTGCACAAGATCTTTCACAGTATGCTTCTGTGATACCTCCAGGCATGAACCTTCATGCCTGGTATGACCAAAAACAAGCTATGCTGGCCGCAGCATACAACAGAGCCTGCGCAGAAGCGCAAATACCTGTCGGACCTACCTGGCATCGCATACACCTGCGGGTCGTATTTTACAATACGACGGCAGGGCCCCTACGCACCCAGCCTCCCGAAGTAGCTTGAAGATCGCAGCTCCTTTTACTGTGAGGTCCGCACAATTAATGAGGATTATTCCTCATACGGGTCTCGCTACAGGGGCCCAATACATAGTCGCTTGGGCCCTCATGGCGAAAACAGGCGGCCATCTACAGCCCACCGCGGCTCCGCCATTCATAGCCGGCTGGGATCACAGTCCCACCAAGAAGGATATGGCCGTACCGATACGGACGACCATACATACTGCGGAGAGTCCCATGCTACTAGCAGTAGAACGGGAGGACACAATTATGTTCCTCCCGCTGAACCCCGCAATACATACCTTCGCGTTGCAAAGCGCCATCAAAGCCAACCCTACAGGCCAAAATCTACGGCCGAAAACTCCAAGTTCGTCCGAGAAATTGCCCACGCCGATGTTACCATGACTAAATTCTCATTAAACATTGGGAAATACAATGGGTCATCTGACCCAGACGATCACATGAACATCTTCACCGGCGCCGGGTGCAACGGCAGGTGGGACGAGCCCACCTGTTGTCATTTTTCCCCAAGACTCTCACGGGTCTGGCAAGGGCTTGGTTCGATTCTTTGCCAGTGGGATCACTGGCCTCATTTGAGGACTTACAAGCAAAGTTTCTCGCACATTTTAGCCAGCAGCGACGTCACGAACGTGATTATATGGACGTCATTAACATCTGGCGCGGAGACAACGAATCTCTCGAGTCGTTTGTCATCCGCTACAACAAAGAGTGCCTGGAGATAGGCGGCGTTGCAGACGAAATGGCACGCAACCATTTCATTCGAGCCGTCAAGGACGAAGAAGTGGTTATGGCCATCTTCGGCAAAGAAGGCTTGCCAAAGAAATGGGAAGACGTTATGGCCGCGGTCAAGACGTACGCCCAGACCCAGCGGTCTCTTAAGCCGCACGTCACAAAGGCACAACTACAAGCGAAAGGCCAATCCTCCCACCAAGACAACAAGCGCAACAACAAGCGCAACCGGGACACTTGGAATCACGGTAGCGATTCCAAACCTTATGTTGCGCGGAGTCACCAGCCCGACGCAATGGCAACAATCAATGCCCAACGCGAAAACCGGGCATCAAAGAAAGAATCTCAGGACCGTAACTGGACTGAGATTAACCAGTCACCAAGCGATGTCCTCCTCGCGGACGCACAATTCCTGCGACCGGCCCAACCGATGAAGTCCAAAAAGAACCAGGATCTCACACTTTACTGTGAGTATCACAAGGACTCGGGCCACACAACAAACAGCTGCATCAGTCTCCGGCTGGAGATTGAACGAGCCCTGAAAGAGCGGAAGCTGCAACATCGGTTGCCAGCCGCGCAAAAGCAAATCAAGCGAATCACCCCCACAACGAGGGCACCTCCACGGGTAAGAAGACCATGCATGTGGCCTCAACCCTTATGTTAAAACAAAGTCATGAAAGGAACCATTTTTATTTGTTTAAGATGTTTTATTACATTTTCACCCTGTGCAAATTTATATACTAACAGAAAAAAACTACCTGCAATATACCTAAAACAAAGGCGAGTATCCACTACAGCGCATAGTACAAGCACCCAACCAACCTTGTGATTCCTTCTACTTCCCAATTCCATTCCCTCAGATATTCCGTTCGCGTGATGGCATATTCTCGCGAGTGGTGTACCGCAAAGATTAGGATTTCCGAGAAACGAACTACTATCCATCGTTTTAAACGTGTTTACGTTTGGGATCGAACCCGAAAGATCGTTATACGACAGATTAAGAAACTTCAACTTCGGTTGGTGCGGGTTTGTTACGTAAGGAGAATTCGGTCGGTATTGTTCGGTTCATATGGTACCGCAACTTGGTATAGCAACCAAAAGAGAAAACCCAAATACGTTACCATTAGCAACTAAAAGAGAACACAAAAAAGTTATATGACCGAAACGATACCAACACGTGTTCGGTTCACTTCAACCAAAATAATAAAAACGGTTTGTTTCGAGTCGACTCTCAGACTAAAACCGAACCGCCTTTGTTATTATTATTATCAAATATAGAGAATAAATGATAACAAGCGTGGATTTTTTTGTTAAAAAGCCTGCAAAGTTTACAAATTGGAGTTTGAGGAGAAACTTTGTTGTTCTTTTTTAAAATTACCATTGACACGTCCAGCATTTCCAGAAACAGGAGTGTGAACTTGATTGTTAACTGTAGAAACACCTTTTGTCAAATAGTGTCGCCTTTTCTTCTACACCAGTGGCCTTCTAATTTCTTCCTTGTATGTACCAGCCGGCATCACAATGTTTCTTGTACGGTTTGCTCACACCATAAAGGTCTGGTCCTGGCCAATATCATCGTGATTTCAAATCGCTAGTACTGTTCACGGACCTGTATCGCTAACACACATACTCGGTCACGTCGTACGGTCACAACACCATTGTTGTTGGCCAGTGTTTGCATTGTTCGGAACGCCAAACGCCCATAATCTTCCACAACCGACCTTCTTAACCTGCTCACCATGAATCACACAGAACACATTCACATTCATGCAGAACACCTCTTTCTTTTGGCATGCTCTTCTCAACCGATTCACACAGAATTCTTCTTCTCAATCAATATACGCAAAACCTTCACCATTACATAACCAACGAAGCTAATTAAAAACCTAACTGAAAACATGTTGAAAACAAGATACTATAGACTAATTCATTCAATTAACTAACTGATAATTATTACTTCAAAAACCATAAATATCATAGGATCATTTGGTAAAACAAAAGATCCTCGAAACAATTTCTACTCAGAATATGATAAACCAAAAATACCGGGAAGCAAATCAAAGAAACATGGATAGAAATAAAAGAGGTTAAATAATACTTTTGTCAGCTTTCAACCCATTTGACCCGTTTCATACTAAGGGAAGTTTTAATATTTGACCCATTCGACCATTAGAGATAACATTTAACCCATATCGATCTATTTTTAAGTAAAAGTGTTAAAACTATAATAGAAAAAAAAAATAAAATCTTGAAGCTGATCAAACCTGGTCATTTTGCAAGTCGGCATCATCATTCTTAAATATCACCTTTTCGGTATTCAGTAATTTCCTAGGGTGCTTTGGCAATAATTCTGATTCTCCTCTCTTCAGTTCTAACGGAAAGCTAGCGGGTATCTTGTATAAAATGTATTATAATTAGTTTATTTACAAGACACACACGCATACAAAAATGATGTTTAATCTACCTACAGAAGCAGGATATGATATCTTGATTTCATAGCACGTCTTCGGTCTTAGCCCCTGAAGTTGGTAGATTCGGGACCCATTTTGTAACGGCATAAGCCCTGTAACATTTACAACATAAAAAACAAGAATTATGAGAAACCGTCTATGAATCATTAACAAATAATGCTGGCACGAGTAGTGAACGAAGATGACTTCAGTAAACGAGTATATGCAAGAAAGTACCTTCCTATGACTTGTAGTGTAATCAAGCAAAGCAGAAAGCAACAATCTTGAGTACTTGCACTCACCATTCTACTGCATTCAAAATTGTATGTTTTCAATTCAAATCCAACTTATGGTATTCAGAAACTTTCACTTTTCTTTAGATCAGTTTTCAACTTTAGTGAATGTGATCATACCCAAGAGGCTAATTAGAAAGAATATACACCTGCAACTTTATGCTATTGGTAGCAAAATCAACCAAACACATCAATCCAACAGAAATTGCAAACAAGTTAAATGATTTTGCCTAATGATCATGAAATTAAACATACAAATGTTGAAGGAATTTACCTGGATAGAAAGCTCTGATCATCTAAACCGACGACGAGAGTCGAAGCCCCAATTGGCGACCTCTGCAATCCTTCCACCTGAGAGAAAGAAGCTCCATCACCTTCCGTAAACTGAGAGAAAGAAATCAGAAGGGAAGAAATCGGTTGGGGCAGGGGGTGAAATCCCTAGACTCTGTACCCATATGATTTTGCAATAGTATTCCAGTTTCTAATTCCCACCCACGGTACTGTCAACCCAAATTTCTTAGAGCCGCAATTGCAAGAACCAATCGTATAGAGGTTATTCGGCGTTACAGGCGAGTAAGTATCAAAGTAGTCTAGACCCTCCTTTTGTCTAAATCCTTTGATCACTAACCTTGCCTTGTATTTATCAATACTTCCGTCAGCTTTCATCTTCCTTTTGAATATCCAACGATATCCAAGTGGTTTACAACCAGGTGGAAGATCTACTAACTCCCAAGTATGATTTTGCAATATAGAATCAATTTCATTCTTAATTGCTTCTTGCCATTGAGGTCCTTCTGTGGAGGTAACCGCTTCGCGGTAGATGTTGGGTCCACCCTTAACCATGTAGCTCATGAAGTCTGGACCAAAGGATTTTTCAACCCTTTGTCGTTTACTCCGTCTAAGCTCACCCTCCTCGACCTCAGGTCGTTCATGTGTTTCATCTACCCTTGTAGATGAACTTGGACCTGGTTCATCTAACCATGTAGATGGACTTGGACCCGCTTCATCAGACGCTGTTGATGAAGTCGCTTGTGTTTGTCCTAACATAGGAAACACATTCTCAAAATATGAGACGATATGGGAATTTGCTTCTATGATAGTGTGTTTGTGTACATCGGGATTCTTGGACTCATGTACAAGAAAACGATGTGCACTACTTTGTTATGCATATCCTATGAAAATGCAATCAACCGTTTTGGGTCCTATCCTAAGAGCCTTAGGAGGTGGTACAATCACCTTAGCTAGGCACCCCCACTTTCAAGTATTTGTACGAAGGCTTCCTTTTTCTCCATAACTCATATGGAGTTTCGTCCCTATTTTTCAAAGGTATCTTGTTCAAAAGATAGTTTGCTGAGAGAATGGCATCCCCCCGCATTTCTTGGTTCACTCCCGAACTGATCAACATGGCGTTCATCATCTCTTTCAATGTGCGGTTCTTTCGTTCCACCACGCCATTTGATTGTGGAGAATAAGGAGGTGTACACTCATGTATAATGCCACTTTTTGCGCATAAATCCGCAAAAGGTGCAATATATTCACCTCCTCGATCGCTTCTTACAGCTTTTATCTTCTTTTTAAGTTGATTCTCAACTTCATTTTTGTACAAGATAAACTTTTCTTTTGCTTCGTCTTTACTCTTAAGTAAATACACGTAGCAATATTTAGTACAATCATCAATAAACGTGATGAAGTACTTATTTCCTCCACGCGTGGGAACCGCTTTTAATTCACACACATCGGTATGAATTAAATCAAGGGGTTCGGTTATTCGTTCAACCGATTTAAACAATGATCTCGTAAGTTTGGATTCGACACATGTCTTGCATTTATGATCGGAGTCGATATGGAATGTTGGTATCAAGTTTAATTTAATTAAACGTCGTAATGAATTAAAATTTACATGCCCTAGTCTACCATGCCAAACATTAGAAGACTCAATCATGTAAGTAGAAGTAGAAATTTCATTCATTTTCTTGTTTTGGTTTACAACCATTACATTCATTTTAAACATTCCATTAAGGGCATAGCCCTTTCCAACAAACATTCCTCGTCTAGAAAAAACAAAGTTGTCCGATTCAAACACTAGACGAAATCCAAACTTGTTGAGCATCCATCCCAACACGAGATTCTTCCATATCTCTGGGACATAAAGCACATTGGTCAAAGTAAGCTCCTTGCCAAACGTCATCTTCAGGATGACAGTGCCTTCCCCTTTGATGCTTGCGGTTGCTTTATTTCCCATATAAAGCTTTTCTTCACCCGACGCTTCCTTGAATGTAGAGAAACGAGCCTTGTCTCCACAAAGATGGTGGGTTGCACCCGTGTCAACAAACCATCCTTTTGGGTTTTCACCCACCGCGTTAACTTCTTCAATCATTGTTGCTTCCTCGGTTATCATTGCAATTAGAGGCATACCATCCTCATCAACCATGTGCGCACGCTCACGCTTAGGTTTCTTGCATTGGTTAGCACGGTGCCCCGTCTCGTTACAATTGTAACAAGTACCTTGGAAAGGCGCAGACTTCTTTTTCACAGTCCCCTTTTTCGGTCCAAGGTTGTTAACCTTTGCTTTTCCCTTGTTGTTTTTACCCTTGCCCTTATTGCCCTTTGAGGATTCCCCAACTTCCACCATGTTCGCCTTAGCCGAAGCTTGCAAAATGGTTCCTTTTTGGGCCACCTTGTTGTCCTCTTCTATACGAAGACGGCCGACAAGTTCCTCAATTGTCATTTCCTTTCGCTTATGCTTTAGGTAGTTTTTGAACTCTACCCACGAAGGAGGCAATTTTTCAATCATGGTTGCCACTTGAAATATCTCGCTAAGTACCATTCCCTCAGCATGGATGTCATGTAGTATAATTTGCAACTCTTGGACTTGGTTCATAACAGTCTTGTTATCAACCATTTTGTAGTCCAAGAAACGGGCTACCACAAATTTCTTTGTGCCAGCATCCTCCGTTTTGTACTTCTTGTCCAAGGCATCCCATAAATCTTTGGAAGTCTTGACATTGTAGTACACATTATACAACGCATCCGAAAGGCCGTTGAGTACATAGCCTCGACATATGAAATCTGAGTGCTTCCAAGCTTCTACCGCGAGCCTGAGCGTCAGTCTCCCCTTCTGCTGGTTGGGGAGCGGTTTCAGTCAAGAACCTCACAAGGTTCATGGTGGTCAAATAGAAGAACATCTTCTGTTGCCACCTTTTGAAGTGGAGACCCGAGAACTTCTCAGGTCTTTCAGCATGATTTGCCACTGTGGACGCTCCCACAGTGTTGGCAGGAGTGCTGACAACAACATTGTGTTGCTGGTGTTCACGTTTTCAGTCGACATTCTGAAATGTTCCAAGAAAACAAGTTAATAAACTGTTTCCAAAATAATAAATACGCTAATTTATTATTTTTATGAGTGCGAAAAAACCAGCCGTGTAGCTTCTAAGTCCAACTTTGAAGACGACAACAGTAGGATTTTTAGAACTCAGCGTCAGAAAGGAGTAGAAGCAGAGTTTTGTTTTGACAAAGTCGCTACTTTGAATCAAAACAGAGAAAAGAAAATCTGTTTTTTTTTAAAACACAACTGTATGAATTCAAAACTGATTCGAATTCACAGCAGAATATGTTTGTGATTCTACACGAATGGTGTTTTAAAAAATTTGTTTTAAGATTGTAGGAATCCGTTCGTGCAAAATAAATAAATTCTTTTATTAACTTGATTACTGAACAAATACATAATACAACTAAAACTGAATTACAATTACAATTGAAAGTAAAAGTAAAAACAAGAACAGAGAATTAAATAAAATCTGGTGTTCTTGGCTGAGGATCGTGTTAGACACGGGTCACTTAAAACAAATTTCGTGTCTCCCAGGAGAACACGTTTGTTTGGAGAACATGTTTGTTTCCAGGATACAACGGCCCTAGCAGTTGTACTGCCGGTCTTGACTCCAACCCGAAGGTGTACCTTGAATGCTTGAAGAAGAATTCTGTGTGAGAAGATTGTAGAGAGTTGGTGATTTTCGGTGTCTGGTTCTGCAGAAGGGATCTCCTATTTTTACTGCATATTCGAAGTAGAAACTGAAAAAATGAATTAAATGGGTGAATTAAGTTGCATTGAACGTCATCAATGCACTTTAATTCGTTATTTAATTCACAGTCAAACGCATTAACTTCGTCAGTTTCGAATGCTGAAACGCAACTGCACGCTCATGCGCGTGTGCGACACGTCACGTGTGAGCCTCTACGAGCACGCCACACAGTCGTGCCGTTTTGGCTCACTTTGGTGCGCCGCGCACGTCACTTCATTGCCCATGCTCAATGTGCGAGTGCGTGCCACCATGCCACGTGTACTCGTGCACGTACGCGCATCACTGCCACGTCATGCGCCACTGTGCGTGGACCCACCTGCGTCATGCGCCTGCATGCCACGTCACCAACCTACTTGGTCCTTGCAACCCTTGTGCTCCACCACACGCACATGGTCAAAAATACAAAGGCGGCTCTCAAGCGACTCGCGGCGATGCGAGCGTGACATGGTATAACATGCCGGTGGGAGATAAATACTCTTAGCTCTCTCAACAGGGGCAAGGTCTTTATGTATTCCCATTTCTTCCATGTCTTTACGAACATTAATCCCATCTTTAGTTTTTCCAGGAATGTTTAGCAATAGGCCCAACAAACTATCGTACACATTTTTCTCAATATGCATAACATCTAGGCAATGTCGAACTTCCAAACTTTTCCAGTAAGGCAAATCCCAAAAAATGACCTCTTTTTCCAATTGTCTCTGGTCTCGGTACGAGATCTTTTTCCTAGAACGGTATTCATATTTTCTACTCGTGAAAATGCATCAAAATCTTTCCTAGCCCTTCCGAGCTCCTCATTTCCGTCAAACTCTTCTGTGAGTCTTCGATAATGGTGATCTCGTGGAAGAAATCGTCGATGTCCCATATACACAGTTTTTTTTGCAATGTTTTAATCTTATAGAGCTTGTTTCGTTTTCACACACAGGACAAGCTAGTTTACCTTTTGTGCTATATCCTGACAAATTGGCGTATGCTGGGAAATCACCTATAGTGCAAAAAATCATGGCGCGTAACTTAAAGCTCATCTTTTCATAAGCATCGTACATGTCTACACCTGAGCTCCATAGGGTTTTAAGGTCATCAATCAAATGAGACAAATAAACATCAATGTCATTACCAGGTTGTTTTGAACCCTGAATTAACAATGACATCATTATGTATTTTCTTTTTGGACCCTGAATTAACAATGACATCATTATGTATTTTCTTTTCATGCATAGCCATGGAGGAAGGTTGTAGATGCATAAAAGAACCAGCCAAGTACTATGACAACTACTCATGTTTCCGAAAGGATTTATACCGTCTGAACTAAGGCCAAATCGTATATTTCTAACCTCGTTTCCAAAATCGGGATAATCGTAATCAAAGTTTCTCCACTGAGGTGAATCTGCCACATCTATTAACTTTCCATCATCCTTACGCTCTTCGGAATGCCAACGCAACAACTTTGACTCTTTAGGATTAGCAAATAAACGCTTTAATCTCGGTATAATAGGGAAATACCATAATAATTTAGCTGGAGGCCCGTTTTTCGTCACATCGTCATCATAATCATTAGTTTCATTTTTACGTTTGTACCTCGATTCACCGCATGTAACACACGTATGAGCTTTCTCGTACTGATTTCTATACAACATACAATCATTGGGACATGCATGTATTCTTTCCACCTCTAATTCCATTGGACACATCAATTTCTTAGCTTGGTACACAGATATGGGTAGCTCGTTGTCTGTGGGTAGCATATCGTGCAATAACTCCAATAGACATGTAAAACTCTTATCGCTCCAATTGTATTTTGTCTTTAAGTTAAAGAGTTTTAACACAGCGCTAAGCTTAGAAAATTTTGTACAATCAACGTATAACGGTTTTTCTTCATCGGCAAATAATTGTTGTAGTTTTTCTAGATCACTGTCATCAGCATTAGCTTCCAAATCATTGCGCATGTCATTTAAATTATCGTTGACCTCATTTATATTATCATAGTCCTCGTTTAAATTATCACTGTCATCTCTAATATGCGAGGCGTTGTTCTCATCATTATAATTAGAGCCTAAATTTATTGAGGTTGCGCTACGATTAGCAAGTGACTCCCCGTGTTTTGACCAACAAGTATAATTAAACATAAATCCATTTCTCAACAAATGATACTCGATGTCTCGTATATCCTTATCCTTGAAGTCGGTAAAATTTTTACATTCCATACAAGGACACGGAACAAGTTCGTTTCCTTTTTTCACACTATCCTCTTGAGCAATCTTAAGAAAAAGTTTCATGTTGGTCACAAATCTTGGGTCAGTACGTCTAATTTCATACATCCAATAGTTATGATCCATCTGAAATGCATAACCAAACAAAAAAAATAGATTTGAATTGAAATATTAAGTATGATGTGGATGAATCAACGAAAATTAATGCACAAGTTTTGTCCTTTATGTTTGTATCAAATTTCAGACGGTATCCTTTAACACAAAACTTGACGGGTTTTGTACTTAATGTTTCAAAATCTTGCACAACATGTCCTTTAAGCCTAACTCAGATATTTTTTCTTGTTAAGTCTGGTCAGACAAAGTATCTTAGTCTTTTTACTCATTTAGTTATAGTATTATAATAAATAAAAAACCAAAATTAAAAAGTTAATTATATTATAACACATTTATATTCAAAAGGTTATAACACATTTATATTCAAAAGGTTATAACACATTTATATTGTTGTATTTTATCACATTTATATGTCTGACTCTCTCACTATCAGCTAGCCTTCACCAGGGCCACAACCACCAACCCAACACCTCCCACCACCACACCCACTATTGCAACAACCTGTAACAACCAAACTATTACCGTCCACTGCCAATGAAACCCCACCAAAACCCGAACCACATCTTCAACTTTTCGCCGCATATGGTTAGATCTGATTGGATTTCATGCCAGTTGCAGGCTTTGAAACGAGAAGAATGGTCAGATATCACAGTTCTTATCCTGACTGTATAAATCAAATGCTTCACTGGGTTGATGCCTATCGGCTACGGAGATAGCGTTTCAGCAGCGTCAAGTTAATTATATTATAACACATTTATAGCTTAGACTTTAGAGATCCTGAAAGTGATTTTGTTGAACGGTTGTGTTTTAGGGTTGTTTAGGTGAGATGTAGGAAAGTGAACGTGAAGATGTAAGACAATGGCAACCACCACATCTTCCTTCCTCCGTAAATCATATGCTCCACCCTGGCCTCTTCTTCATCATCATCATCGTACCTTACTTGCTCCTAAACTTCCTTCTGTTTTGAAGTACCCGAAGCTTCGATTACTATAATGGTATATTCATTGGGGTCGAAATTTCTTTCGATAACAGCATTTCATTTTTCTGTGCACGTGCCATTAGCAAGTTGACACCAGAGGCATCTTTAAACATGATGAATGAAGTAGAAGTTATTTATTGTTTATATATATTTGTCATTGTGGTTTTTGAAGAGTTTATTGGATTGTAGTATTAATCTGATATGCTGTTTTACCTGTTTTGGTTGCCGATTACATGCTTCGTCTATCTCGAATGATATGCTAATTACATGTTACAGGTGCTAATGTTTGGTTTTTTTTTTAAAGTAGATAAATTAAAATAAAACGGTTAATATGGTGGGGTAGGACCATCCTCCATTTCCAGTGATTCTACCTTTTAAAGGAGCATCCTCCAAGGAACTATGATGTGGCGCCTACGTGGCGTATCATCCTCTAAGGAGGACCATCACCATACCGCATAGCCTAAGAAAAGGCCCTCCTGGCTCCAATTTGTAAGTTCAATGTTTTCTTATTGCTTCTTTAATTAACTGCAGATGATTGAGTTTTGTTTTTTCGCGTTGCAGGCCGGCAATCTATCGTTCAGGTTTCAAGTGTGTAAAGTGTAACAAATCATATTCAAGTAAAAACATGCATCTCGATCTTACACTAATTGCTGGTGCAAAAGAATATGTTGAAGCTCAACCTTCTCGGACTGAGTTATTTCGGTACGTATTAATCTGTGTACTCAATTAGGTATCATGTGGACTTTATTCTACAACATCCTGTGAGTTATATCTTCTAACATTGGTCTTGTACCTTCATCAGGAGCCCACTTGTTTCATTTTTGTATGAACGTGGATGGCGTCAAAATTTCAACCTTACTGGCTTCCTGGTCCCGAAGAGGAGGTTTTTTATTATTATTTATCTTATTGTTATATATAAAATAGACAATTTTGACCTATTTACTTTTGAATGGGATGATTCGGGTTATGTTTATATCTCAAACGGGTCAAACGAACAAAATCGTAAAGTTTTCATAAACGGGAATGCGTCAAAGCATGTCTAAGTCTCCCATATTTTATTTTTTAAATGCATACAACCTTCTATATGATCTATAATTTTTCTATAAAAATTCTGATGTTATTGAAATAATATTTTTTTTTTGGTATCGTGCAGTTCAAGATGGCTCAAGAGGACTTCAAGCCAGCAGGTGGAATTTTAGTGGATGTTAGTTGTGGAAGCGGTTTGTTTTCCCGCAAGTTTGCAAAATCTAGGACCTATTCAAAAGTCATAACTTATTTGTTTTCCCGCAACTGAAGCTTTTACGAAACACAATTTTAGATGAAACAAGAAAAAAAACTATATATGTGTAACAATAATACAATACATGTACAAAACCACTTAAATTAGTGATTTCATTAAATAATAAATTAAAAAAAGTGTCATAAGTGTTACCTTGAAGTGTGAAGATCCACAATGAAGGAAACTAGGATTGAACAACTTGACACTAGTGAAAAAAAGAGCAAATAAGACGGTTTAGAAAAAGGCTTTTAAGACAATTTTATGGAAACCGCCATATTTGATATTTGGATTTATGAAATCTTCATTAAACCGTCATATTAGACCTAATATATTAAACCGTCATATTAGGCCTATTTATTTCTTATTTTATTATTAAAAATTTATATATAAACAATACAAATTCCCTTTAACTTAAAATTTAAAGGATCTTAAAATTTAAAGGATAAGTACAACGAGTAAAGAAGATCACACAAATGATAATAAAATAATAAGAACAAATAAATAAATCAGTTTCCAAATCCAAACCCATATTATCTAGTTATCTAGACTAGTTTTAAAACCGTCGCCGCGTTGCGGCGAAATTTTTTTGTTATTTATTCTGTGTTTATATGTGTTTGAAATCGCTACGAGCACACAGAATTGCTGACAAGAATAAAATGTAGAAAAAACACTAAAAAATAACCGAAAGAAAATCAACTAAAAAAGTTGTATGGTAATGATGTTGTTCGGTAGAAGCCCGTAGTCAGAGATGAGCAAATAGCAATGGGTACCGGTACCGAATTTCCTGAACCGAAAGATCCTAAGTACCAGTTCGGTACTGACGTTTGGCGTTCCTAGTACCGGTTCGCTACCGGTTTTACCTTCATATACCGATATTGTAACCGGTATTTTCGGTACTAATACCGATTCGGTATCAGTTGACACCGAGCTCATCTCTACCCCTGAAACTAAAAGAAAGTTGTACGATACCGTTGATGTTCGTACGGTACCCATGATCAGGGATGAGCAAATGGTACTGGGTAACAATACCAAATTTCTCAAACTAAAAGATTATCAAACTCAATCCGGTACCGACTTTTGGTGTTTTATATACCAGGCTGGTGCTGGTTTGTACCTTCATGTACCGATAACGAACCGTTATTTTCGATATACATACTGGTTAACACCAAGCTTATCAGACTTAAAAAGTAAAGGAGATAACAATTATTATAATATTAAGATAATAAAACTATACAAAAAACTTTATAAAATATTTTATTATATTTGTAGTTTACTGTTCATTTGATTCACTTTAGACTATGGGGTATGGGGCTTGGGTTGGGGGAAAACGCCCAAGCCACCACCCCGGGCGGGCTTGGGTTGGGGTGTGGCCATTGGGGCTTGGGTTTGAAGCCGGGTGTGGGGCGGACTTGAGATCCGATGTGGCGGCCTCCTATTCGTTGTTCACCGCCATGTCATAGCGGGTGTTTGCATGTTTGAATTTTAATAAACTGCCAAGCCACGCCCCTAACCCAAGCCCCGCCATACCCCACGGACACGTCACTCACCAGTGGGGGGGGGGGGGTTCCAATTCCACATGTCAACTCATGCCCCCCAACCCAAGCCCCACCATACCCCACGATGTTAGGAGAATTCCAAACATAAAACATATGTTAATTATATGTACAGAAATCAAGAAAAAAATCAATAGGTTTGAAAAAGGTATTCATCATATTAATATACTTCAAAATTTTATGTTATTATTGCGATCCATATGTTTAAATGAAAATTAGGAAAAATAACTAAAAGTTGAAAGAAATATGCAAGAAAGTATGAAGAAATAAGCAAAATTTATGTTATTATTGCGACGGTCGCCTGAACCCTAAACCCAGGCCCACTGGAGATGTCCATCTAACTCTGTTTGTCTCTGTTCTAGCTGGGTAAGTGATACTCGAGCTTGGAGCTGCTCGTTGGAGTACCAAGGCGGTCGGCCGGAGAAAATGGCTGGCAACTGTCACTCTCTCTCATCTTTTCATCGTTCTCTCACGTTTCTCTCTCTTTCTCTAGATCTCACTTGCGTATATGAACAACCCAACACCACCCTCAGATGACGCGTGGTCTACTTTGACACTCACCTGCGCACCTGGTTCTTTAAGACAGTGGGGGTATGGTGGGGCGGGGGTTTGGGGCATGGGTTGACACGTGGACTTCGTTGGGCACCGCTGGTTAGTTGCATGTTGGGTCGGTATGGCGGGGCGTGGCTAGCCCGCGTGGGTTGGCCACGTGTTATAAATTTTTTTCAATTATTATAAAAATACACACAAAATTAGAAAAAAAAAAGTCTAGCCAGCCAACCCAGTCAATGAGAGCCGGCCACGGAAAACCGCTAGGCCCGCCCAACGCCTGGGTTGAAACCCCCGCCCAAGGGGTAACACCGAAATCCAAGCCCAACCACAATAGTGACTTAAGCGTTTGTACCCAACCCATACCCCAACCCCACCATATACCCCATAATCTAATATGTTTGAAATATATTACCAACTTGAACTCATTTCACTATTCATTCAGTTTACATTTTATTAGATATAGATTGTGATATATTCTTTCAAGATATGTGTTGTTTTTAACCAACACGTGGTGAACAAATGGATTCGATTGATACTCTCATTACAACATGTGAATTACAAAATGTGAAAACTTTATGCAACTTCTTGTTCACGATTTATATTGAATTGACACCTATCTATACTATATATTATAATGAGCCACAACTATTTGAAGAAAATATGGTTAGGAATAACATTATGCATACCCATACATGTAATTAGTTGTCATTTTAATGTTATATAATAAAAAAATCCTTATAACTTTAAACAAAAATAATACTAATACTTTTATCTTTAAACAAAAACAAAGATAATACTTTTAAAATTTAAACAAAAAGATTCTATCATTATTTATTCTATAAAAAAATAGAACATCTTATTGCAAATTCTAAAGTTCATAATCTCAACAAGTTCAAGCCAAATCAATTCAAATTAACGTTCATTCTTCATTAAAATTTAAACAAAAAGATTCTATCATTATTTATTCTATAAGAATAGAACATCTTTTGTGTTTTTAGGTCATTACGTTTTAGAAATAAGACATTTTTAAGAGTTTTCTGGTCATTGCGTTTTAGAAATAAAACATTTTTGAAGTGTTTTTAGTCATTGTGCTTTAGGTAAACACATTTTTATGTGTTTTCATCAGTTCATTGCGTTTTAAAGAGAACAGTTTCTTTTGTGTTTTTAGGCCATTGCGTTTTAGAAATAAGACATTTTTATGTGTTTTCTGGCCATTGCGTTTTAGAAAAAAGACATTTTAAGTGTTTTCTGGTCATTGCGTTTTAAAAACAAGACATTTCTTTGTGTTTTTGGTGCATTGCGTTTTAGGTAAAACACATTTTTATGTGTTTTCAGTCCATTGCGTTTTAGAAAGTATACTTTCTTATGTGTTTTTAGGCTATTGCGTTTTAGAAAAAAAGACATTTTAAGTGTTTTCTAGCCATTGCGTTTTAGAAATAAGACATTTCTTTGTGTTTTTGGTGTATTGCGTTTTAGGTAAAACACATTCAGTCCATTGCGTTTTAGAAAGTACACTTTCTTTTGCGTTTTTAGGCTATTGCGTTTTTAGGCTATTGCATTTTAGAAATAAGATATTTCTTTGTGTTTTCTGGCCATTGCGTTTTAGAAATAAGACATTTATTTGTGTTTTTTGTGCATTGCGTTTTTTAGAAAAAGTCGTTTTTTTACGTTTTTTTTTCATTGCGTTTTACGCAACTGGGTTTTCAAAAAAAAAATTCAAAAATATAGCAATAGTATACTCGTTTTAAAGATAAAAAAACGCTCGTTTTTTGGTGCAATTTTTATAAAAAAAATAATGTCGTATGAAGGGGGAGAATTGGAGGAGAGAGAAACTATTGTCCTGAATTGAGTACAATGTCATTACACAAACCCACGCGGCTCTTTCTTCTCTTCAATTTCCCTCATTTAATCTTAGCCTTGATTAAATCAATTGATAATCAAGATTACTTGCTAGACAAATAAACTTTCTATTATATCCTAACAATAGGGACTAAATATGCAGTATATTATTTCGTCACTTTATACTTTTGCCATGTAAAAGTTAGTTAATACGTTGCTTGTTATTGCATTTTGTTTGTCTTTATCTCCAAATTATTTATCAAAACTTCTATCGGATACGAAAGGAAAGATCAATTATTGTTGTACTCTTTTAATAATTACCTTAGTTGAAAAAAACAACAATCGAAAAATAGAACTTTTTAACAGATCCTGAATTACCTTAAGAATCTTGTTAAATTCAAGTAATTATGATTTGATATAACAAGGTAACTAAATAATAATAATAATAATAATAATAATAATAATAATAATAATAATAATAATAATAATAATCTATATCTATATTATTATAAAAAGGAGAAGTGACGTACACAAATGTAATTTTATATTGCGTCCAACTCTTAAAGAAATATGTACAACTAATGTAAGCTTGTTTTATAGGGGCAAAGTTGTAAAGAAACCAACATTTTAAGACACCACAAGGGTATAATAGTAAACCTCCTCCTGCGTTAATTGTCTAAAGCTTTTCGGTTCCCATTGTACGTCTCTTCCTTCTTCGACTATTCCTCACAGGTATTACAACTTAGAGAGACCGATGGTTTCTCTTGGAAGGAAACATTTTGTCACTCCTTCTCTTCCAAACCTCCTGAAGAATGAAACCATCTGAGTGTAATCGAAACCATGGCAGTGTGTTCAACCATCTATAGAACAAACCCTACGCGTCATCCTCCAACAACGGTGGCTTTAGGGTTCTGTCGCAAGTCAGGGTTATTAGGATTCGGGCAGATGAATCTTGTGGTTCACATGTTTCACATGTTTGATTCAGGTCGAGTTGGAGTGACTTTACGGCGACAGAAACTAACATGGCGTTGTGAAGATTTCTGGCGAGACGATTAGGGTTCCGACGAGCCCTTTCAGTGCAAGACTGCCATCTCTGTCAAAAAGGTTTTCTCTTTAATTCGATTTCCGGAAGATGGTAAGCCTTAAATCGATAATTTGTAGCCCTAAATCTATCTTTGTATGTTGTTAATAGTTTTATTGGTTACAATGGCGTCAAAGTCATTCTTTGTGTTTAATCAGAGGTATGTTGTTCTTTGATCTTATGATTGTAATGTTTATACTTAATTAGTTGGTTAGTATATTCACATTTGAATAGTTAGTTCTTTTGAACTAATTCATCAGAGTTTTATGAATAATTATACTGATTACCTGAGCGGCTTAAGCTTGAAACTGCAAGATTAATAGTTCATATTCACTATATCATTCATCATACATTAGTAAGCAACAAATCCCTTGATTTCTAATTTTCTATGGTGAGATTATATAAAGCACATCTTTGTGAAATTATTCAGATCTGCATTTTAAGAAATCAGGGTGGGTGGTTTTGAAATTATAAGTGCTTGCTGTCTGGTTGTGAGAATGTGATAGCTTTTTCAAGTGCCTACCAAGTGTTTGTGAAAATGCTTGAATGACATTTCTTGGGAAATTGAGATTTATGTATTTTGATTGTTTTTGTAGACAAGCAGAGATAGATGTCAGAGATAGATGTTAGAAGGATTGATGTTGGTGTTACTGACCGGAGTCAATTTGGGTCCATAGAAGCTTGCGGAAGCATACACAGAACGTGCATGTATCAACCGTTGGCGTCGGTGTAATGGGCTACATAGGTAACAAGGTTCGTTTCTTCTTTCTTTTTTAACTTTTAGCATAAATTTCTCGAAATAAAAGTTATTGGTGATTTTTTTTCAGGGGTCCATATCAGTGAGTATGTCTATATATCAGACGAATTTTTGTTTCATATGCACTCATTTAACGTCTGGTGAGAGGGACATTGATATTGTTAAAAGGAATGCCGATGTGGATGAAATATATAAAAGAACGCGTTTTAATTCACTGTCAAATGCTGCAGTTCCGAGGAGCATTAAGGATCACGAGAAAGTACAGGATTTAGATATGTGGTTTGTTTTCTCTATTATTGCTTATTTCATGTGTAAAGCTTACAAATTGATTTTGTAATTTTTAGACTAATTATATGGCTGGGTGATCTTAATTACCGCTTTAATTTGTCGTACGAGGAAACACGCGATTTGATTTCCAAAAGTGCATGGTCCAAGTTGCTAGAGAGTGATCAAGTAAGTTATGATATTACTATATTCGTAACTTTGATTTTCTTGTATAAATCGATTATGAGGTTGTATGCGTAAAAATACACGTTGAAAAACTTTTGACCCCTTTGGCCCGTTTCATTTTTATCCAAAATTCTTAGATTTTATCCATTTGACCCGTTAGCTAACAAAATACAAACCGACCTGACCCTTTCATAAGTAAGTGGGAAGAAATTGAGAACCGTAGCTAACGAGCGCATCGAAGTTTTTCCTTATAAATTTTGAGATTATTTAATAACGTTACCATAAATTTGAAGCTAAGACCAGGAGTTGCGTTTGACGGGTCGACAGAAGGCGCATTAAATTTTCCACCGACTTACAAATACGAGCCGAATTCAGATAAATATTATGGCGAGGATCCTAGAGTTGAAAGGCGTACGCCCGCATGGTATGAGTTTTCATTAGAATATGTTATATTTTTTATTGTTAATTATTCTTATGAATTAATCTTTTGTTTAATTGGACACTTATATTCAGGTGTGACCTATACTTTCATATGGGAAGGGGATGCAGCAACTGAGCTACAAACGGGTTGAGATTAAACAGGCTTCTGGTGGGTGTGATAACACAGTTAAAGTATGGAAACTGTGTAACGGGATCTGGAAAATGGACTGTATTCCTGCCTTACAAATGCACACTGATTGGGTCTGTGTTGTTGTATGGGCCCTGAACCTTGGAAGCGCTTCTGTGGATGATACTGTTCTGATATGGACTATTAAAAAAGAAGGTGACAATTGGAATGGTAAGGTGTTGTATGACTTCAAGGTTCCTGTTTGGAGGGTATATTGGTCTTTAACAGGAAACCTTTTGGCGGTTGCTGCTGGCGATAATAGTGTTACATTTGCATCCTAAGGTGAGCATGTTGAATTTGATAATAAGTTTATCCAAACAATAAAAACTTATAAAATGCAACTACAAGTCACAAAAATTGTTTCAAAACGCGAACACTAAACAATAACGTGATATTTACAAATTTTTGTGGCTAGGTTTGCATCTGGGTGCTTCTAGAGGTTCCGGGACTACTTTTTTTGTCAACGTATACTCTCCTTGTCCGATACTGGGCTGAGATATATCATCAGGCATGTGAAAATGTGAAACTTATCTTATCTTCTTCAGTCTTATATGTAATTTGTTGATATAATCTTGTTTTGTTTTTATTTTAAGCAGTCTAGAAGTTGGCCTATAGATAAACTCAGGATGACTTATGTGTCTGTTAATGTGGGAGTTTATGTCATTCAGGTTAGCTACATGTACACATTCATGTTTATTTGAGTTGGAAATTTTGACCCATATACTTTTAAACCGCATGATTTCGCTAAGTTTTGCCTTAGCGGGTCAAACAGGTAAAAAAAGTTACCTCAAAAGCAAATGTGTCAAATGTTGACCAACGCGTATGTTTTGAGAGCATAGAGCATAAAGTCTCCGAGATCACTTTATTAAAAAACTTAGATCATTGAAATAATATGACTTTTAAAAATTATTTATCATAAAATATTTATTTTTTTAACAAAATGCGTTCATGCCCGCCCCACCCAACTCAAACCGACCTGACTGGAACTATTTTGACTTCTTCAATAACATGCCTATTTTGCCACCTCTAGAAAAGATAATTTGAGTTGCGGTACTATTTTGTTTTATATAATTATGGTTTTATATCTAATTGTTTATATAATTATGGTTTTATATCTAATTGTTTATATAATTATGGTTTTATATCTATCAGGCTTGTATTTGGATATACCTCTCGGTAGATGACAGCATCACGGTTCATTTTGTGAGAAAGCTATTTATTGCAGGTTTGTGTAGTTCTATTCATTGTTTAATATCACAAACTTGTGTTTTAGAGATTGAAACTTTACTCCCTTTTCAACATCTCTAAAACCAACTTAGTTTAATAAATAAATTGTGTTGATACATCAATGTCCACTTGGAACCGTGAAAGTAGCATTAAAAACAAGTTACTAATTATTTGTTTTCAAACGAAACTTGGATTATATTTAAAAATATTACAATAGAGAATATATATATATTTTTGATTAAAGATTAGTTGTTTTTTCATTTTTTTGTTAAAACCACAAGTGGACCAAACTCATAAGTTTTCAAAGAATTTTGAACCTTCGCCAAACTGTAATATCTGAGAACTGAATGAAACTGAGTCTTTGATCTGATTTAGTTAGGGGTTTAGACTCATGTTTTATAACTGATGATCTGATTATTGCAACTTGTAGCCGCAATAAACAGTTTTTAATATTTAGATAAACAAATTTGGCTTCTGATTATTTCATTATTTTATGGATCATATAATGAGTATCGTATGAAGCTGAAACAAAGTTGGTTATCTATGTTTAAACCTGATTTTAACCTTAGTTAATAGAATTTTACTCTTTGCATAGAGAATGTCCTCTTTCCTCATTTTATAAGTTAATTCCTTAAAATTTCCCAAATACTCACAAACATGACCATCTGATATTTACAACTTCAAACTACAGAGGCACTTCCAAACACTCATACAAACTCCCACTTAGTCTCATTATGTGGTTTGTGTGGCTCATTTATGCTGTATTATGCAGTTGTGTCATTCATGACAGCAATGGGATTATTGGTTTATGGAGGGAGGTGAATCTTGTAAATCTTCTAGGCTTATATTATATTAACATGTATTATTAGTTAATCTGTTTCGATTTTCTTTCTTCGCCTTGTCAAATTTCATGGATTATTTGTATATTCAACGCCTTTATATTATATATCATGCTGCGACGTTTCCCCATAGACTCTAAAGGGAGAAGGAGTAAACTTCATGAGGTTGGTGCTTGCTTATGCCAGTTTATTCTTTATAAGAATGATTTCCTCTTTATGTATGCTTTATTTTTTATCTAAATATATATAATTTCGTTATGAATTGTGCAAACTGCATCGGTTCTTGAATTGGTTGGTCAGTATTTCACCCGTTCCTATTCCGACCGAAACATTTCTACCCAATCTCGGCTCCGCCGCAACGCGCGGGTTTCCTACTATACATTTCTACCCAATCTTCGGATGACTATCAGTGAATGTGGTGAACAACGGTTCCCTACTATACATTTCTACCCTACTATACTCATTTTTAGTGTTGTATGCTTTTGCATGTGTCGCTTTTATGTTTGAAGCCTGGCAATTACTCTATGAATTGTGCGATTTCAGTGACGGAACGTTTGTTTGAGGGCGTTATCAAAACAGAGTGGAATTAGGGGAAGATAGCCGCAAAGGCGTCTTCTCAGCAACCATGGTTTATGACTAATACGCCGTTAATTGAGACTTCTGATACTAATCAGATTGTTGTGCCTGAAGTAAGTATTTTTATTATGATTTTATTGTAATTTCGAATTAGTTCTTTTGGTGACACTTTTTCTGATCATGGAACTCATTAATATGAAAGCGACAACGAGGTTATGTCGGATTTACGTCGGGACGATGCACCAATGCGCACATTAGGTGGATCAGGTGACTTGTATTCCTTCAGGTACATTAAAAAACAAAAAACTAGAGAATATAAGTGTGTGTTTGTTTCAGATGATTTCTTTGGAGCACTTGATGGATTTACATTTTGGTTTGTTAAAAATGAAACAGAGGGCTGGCAAGTAGAACATGGTGTCGGAGACTCACAACCAAGTTGTATGATGGACTTTCCTTATCACTAGGCCTAGCCATCATTTTCAGGTATATATTCTAGACAAACCCCGGCTATAAACAAACAAAGAAAATACATATATATGTGTCTGGACAGTACTGACCAATTGGTTTAGTTGTCACTATTGAGCAGAGTCCGAGGAGCTTAACATCTTGGTGCAGTCAGGCTCTATGTGTTTGGAAATTCAATAATTAAGATGATGTTAGCTAAGCACCCCCACCAGTCGATCTTACAGCTAACATGAGGGAGGTAAATCACTATGTCACAGGCACGTGGGTGGTGCTTAGTTTTGATCTTGGAATTCAATAAGATTGACTCGCTATGTATGGTTAATTATGATCAAACCTTAACAAATAATAGTTAGATCAAAGGTTGTCATTTTTTATTATGTTTATGCTAAAGAAAGTATGATAAGAATGGAGTTTAATTCTTAAAAAAAAGTTAATTTGAAAGAAAAGAGTGATATTTTCTTTAGTCGGCTGGTACTGGTGGCCAACTTTTGGTTCACATCTTCAATGGAGTACCTCATTTAACCCTTTCTTAATTAAATGTTTGGTCATTGGTTTTCTATTAACACGGATTGGTATTCTTTTACACCTATCGGATCGGTAATATAGATATACAACTTATATATGATTTATTTATCGTTTTAAGGTTTGAGTTATGTTTCCGCCCTGTATTGCCGATTAGAATTATAAAAAGAATCTGTTTATCGCGCCGCAACGCGCGCGGGCTTACCACTAGTAATAATAAAAACGGACGACTAATGATAACTGATTTATGAATGAAAAACAATGTGTTCTACATGGTCATTTATTGATATTCTTTATGTAAGTAAGACATGGTTTAAGTATGTTAAACAATTTAAGAGATACAATTCAACTAAATAACCATAACAATGTGAACTATCGTTAGAGTAATTATTTCCCGCATTCCAACAAGAGACTTCTCTTTACTATAAGACTTAAAACATGCATAACGTGTAGTACTGAAACCAACAAAGATACATACGAGAGGCTACTTTAAATGATGATAAATCGTAACATTGTAATTATTATTTAATAAAAAATGCTTCTTCTATGTAAATCGTTTATTAACTAGAAAGCATGCGTGCACATCAAAAAAAAAAAAAAAGGCTTGTAAAGAGATATAAGATAAATTACAAAAACTTCGTATATTACATGATTTAATGAAACTAATTAATACGTTAAACTTTCTATTTGTTGAATCAAACATAATGGGTATCACACGAAAACACAATAGACTTTAACAATTTGTTCGAATTTTTTATTAATCAAAGAAGAATAAAATGAATAATGAAAACAATTAAACGCAGAACCCTTTTCTAGTTAAACTACTTGGAAAACGAGAATTTCAGCGAGGAAATATAATCTTTCTATACCTCTAATCTAATATAAAACTCCATAAATAAATTTATTTTAACTATTAGTCTTTAGACTTAAGATCTCTTACAAATCATCTTTTTGAAATCAACTAAAATCATATTAAATTAAAAAAGAGTATAAAGACCTTTGTACAAATTTTTTTTTCAACTTTAAGCTTTATACTACTTAGAGTATCATTGAAACCAAAGATTCCATCCATATATTTATTAAAAAAGAAGGGCAATTATGATGAAGATAAGCATAATCAACAACTATAAACTCTAAGTATCGGTACCGATAAGGGAATACGATTCGCCCTTTACTGGGCTAAATGAGTGGTAAAGATATAGTGTTATTAGCTTAACAATTTTACGATTTTATCCTGCTTTAAAATTACAATTTTGCCATCAGTTTAAAATTATGTTTTTGCCCCTACTTAAAATTAATTTACGCTTTCGCTCCCAGGTAAATATTTCAATTTTGCCCCCGGTTAAAAATTACAATTTTGCCCCGTTTCAATTTACAGTTTTGCCATTAGTTTTTTCCCTTAAAATTATGATTTTCCCATCAGTTCAAAATTATATTTTTACCCCCACTTAAAAATAAATTTACGCTTTTACTCGCAGCTAAAAATTCTAATTTTGCCCTCAGTTCAAAATTACGATTTTGCCCCGTATAAATTTATAATTTTGCCATTAGTTTTTTTTTTCTCATAGCCAAGTTACGATTTTGCCCTCAACTTAAATTTACATTTTCCCCCATCGTTTTTGTTTGTTTTCCTGGTGACATTACAAGTTTGCCCCCAGTGTAAAATTACAGTCCTGCCGGCAGCTTCCTGACACTCCCCCGTTGGTCCATTTAGTTTACGATTTATCCCCGAATTAGAATTATGATTGACCCTCGGTTAAAAATTACGTTTTTCCCAATGTTTTAGTTTTTTTAGCAAAACTATAAAGGTTTTTTGTTTTAATTGGTTGACTCGATTTAATTTCTTCCTGTGTCAAGGAGTTGCCTAACACTAGCTCATTAGTCCTGAAAATTTACAGTTTTGCCCTGAGCCCAAAAATACGATCTTATCATCGTTTTTGTTTTTTTTTCTAGCAAAATTATAGTAGTCTTTTTTTAATTGATTGAGAATTATTCGGTCATCGCCCCGCAACACGGGCGGGGCATCAACTAGTTTTTTATATAATGAATGAATGACAACAGTGGCGATGCTTTGAAGGGGCCGGGAGGGGCGCCCGACCCCCCGAATTTTTCGGTCAGTAGTGTTATATATGTAGTTTTCGTATAGAAATTTTTTGGTATACACGTTTTCGACCCCCGGTTCTATAGAAATTTTTTGGTATATACGTTTTTGGCCCCCCTCCGTTAAAAAAATTCAAGCTTCGCCTATGAATGACAAGAACCAAAACAAGGGTAAATACAAAAAACAAACCCACCTAATTTAGGTCTGCTTTTGTGAAAATTAATAAAATAACTGTCAAATTGGGATTGGAGCTCTACTGATGCAGGAATGAAAATCTGACACGTATGTGTTTTGGTTGAACTTGTGATTATAATATATGAGTGGGTTAATGCATCAATTTTTTTTTTTTTTTTTTTTTTGGGAAGGCTAATTGAAACAATAGGATTCTTGATCCTTTTTCCTCTTAGGGTTTTCATTATATAGAAACTACAATCCCATAATTTGCTCTGATGCCATGAAATAATAGAATCCTTGGAGTTTTTTCCCATACTAGTGTTGAGGGAAAAAATATTTACCTAAATGGTGTTCCATAAATACTATTTACCAAAATAGTGTTATTTATTTGTTTTGTGATTGCCTTTTTTCTTTTTTAACTAACTTATTAAACTTTTTTTTATTTTTCTATTAGATTAATCAATTATCTATTTTTTATTCCTTAATAATCTATTTTTTAATCAATTCAGTTTTTTATTACATATTACGTTCAGTTCTTTGAATTTCTATGCAGAATAAATATCCAATCCAATAAGGCAATAATTCGTGGAATGGTTTATTTTGTTTCATTCTTTAATGGTCTATATTCTTTTAATCAATCCAATATTGTTTCTTTAACGAAATATTATGTTAGGTTCTTTTCTATTGGATTACTATTAAACTATTTATTTAGTTTTAAAGAAGTATGATAATGAGTTTAAATTTCTAAGCATAATAATTAGTTAATTTGTAAATACATATTAAACAACGGAAATTGTATGAAACAAAACAATTCAACAAGTTTCCTACAGTTACATCTAAAAAAAAAAAAAAAAAAAAAAAACCCATCATATTTCTTTAAGGAAAAGAACAGAACATAATATCGAATAAAAAATATTAGACTGGCTTAAAAAATTTTAAAATATAAATTGTTAAAGAATAAAAAAGATACCTGATTAATTTAATAGAAATATAAAAAATAGTTTAATATGTTGGTTAAAAAAGAAAAGAAAAACACAAAAGAAACAAGGAACACTAATTTGATCTTTCTCCCTCTTTGGGTTTTTATCAATCCCATAATTTAAGGATAAATACAATGAATATGAAAATAATAATTACAGAATATATATAAGTGGGTTAATGCATCAATAATTGGAGACAATAAAGGTGATCAACATTCTTCCAAACTAGATAAGCTAAAGTTGTTCCAATCTTCCCAGTTAAACTCCTGTCATTTCTCTTTCTCCCTCTTAAAACTCAACTCACCACACAATCTTTGTCCTTTTCAACTTTAAACAAATCTGGAAACATTAGATAGAAGGGTGTTGAGCCTGCCCAGCAATCCAACCAAAAACAGACATTATTCCCACTTGCTATTACCGCTGAGATCTACTTTCTCTACTTTTTTCCACAAATAGATAAAGGCAAATAATGGATAGCATCAATAATAATGTTGGTGACTTGAGCCTAAGGTGAGGATCCTTAAAGCAATAATATAAAAAAAAAAAAAATCAACTATTAAAGTTACAACTCTCTGTTGATTTTTTATTGGACAAATTTCATATACTTTAGCTTTGATTCGTTTTACCAATTATAAATAGTTATAACTCTGTTCCGAGATGATTGAACCATCCTACTAACTACTTTCTCTTTCTCCCTCTCTTAAAACTCAACTCAACCCCCCCCCCCATCAACCTAATTCCCCCCATCTTCAAAAAAATGACCAAACCCTTTCATCTCTTCTTCTCTTTAATTATTATTATTATTTTACCCACAATCATACACTCTCAATCTCAATCTGCCCCCAACGATGCTGCTGTAATGCAAGCCCTCAAAACCAACCTCACTCCAAAATCACTCGACTGGTCCGACCCCAACCCCTGCAACTGGAAACAAATCCAATGCTCTAGAGACAACCGGGTCACCTGGATCCAACTCCGTAACCAGAACCTCCAAGGCACTCTGCCTCGAACCCTCAACACCTTAACAGAACTTCAAGTTCTCGAGCTTCAAAACAACCAACTCACTGGTCCGCTTCCGAGTCTCTCCGGGTTGACTCAGCTTCAAATCCTCCTACTCAGTTACAACAATTTCACCTCAATCCCTTCCGGTTTCTTCACCGGTATGTCTTCGTTAAAACATGTTTACCTCGATTACGTCACCTTTTCGTCATGGGTTCTTCCAGAAACTCTAAAATCTGCATCAAGTTTACAAGTTTTCTCCGCCACGTCAGCAAACATTACCGGAACCATCCCAGATTTCTTTGGCGGCGACTACTTCTCCAAGCTCACTACTCTTCATTTAGGATTTAACTCGCTTGAGGGCGGGTTACCCAACTCGTTTTTTGGTTCTTCTATTCAAAGCTTGCGGTTAAACGGTCAAAACAGCCGGTCAAAGTTAAACGGAACCCTTGATGTTTTAGAAAGCATGATTCAATTAACTGAAGTTTGGCTTCACGGGAATATGTTTACCGGCACCTTACCCGATTTTTCGGCTTTGAATGACTTGCAGACCTTTAGTGTTAGAGATAATAGTTTAATCGGTCCGGTTCCGGAGTCGTTAACCGAGTTACGGTCTCTTAAAGTTGTGAATTTGACTAATAATATGTTTCAGGGACCGAAACCGAGTTTTGGTAAGTCGGTTGAGGTCGATATATCAGGTAGGAATAGTTTTTGTTTGCCCGATCCGGGTGTTGGGTGTGATGATCGGGTTAATAAGTTGCTTGCGGTTGTGGAATCGGTTGGGTATCCGCAGGTTTTTGCGGAAAATTGGAAGGGGAATGATCCTTGTGAACCTTGGTTAGGGATTAAATGTTCAGCTAGTGGGAATATTACTGTGGTTAATTTACAAGGAATGGGGTTAACCGGGTGTATTTCTCCTGATTTCGCGGCCATTAAGTCGCTGCAGAGGTTGCTTCTTGCGGACAATAACCTTTCGGGGATGATTCCAGATGAGCTTAAGGATTTGCCGATTTTGATAGAGCTTGATGTTTCCTACAATCAGCTTTATGGGCGGGTTCCTGAGTTTAAGCAGAGTGTGAAGGTGAGAACCGATGGGAATGTTGATATTGAGAAGGACGGGCCTAGTACGACTCCGGTTTCACCTGCTGGTGGTCAAAAAGGCGGTGATCGTGGGGGTGGTGGGAAGACTGGGGTGGTTGTGGGATTGGTTGTAGGCGGGTTGGTGGTGGTCGCTGGTTTGCTAGCGTGCTAGTGGTGTACATCCTAATTTTATTATTAACATTAGACAAAAAAAAAAAAGTAATAATTTGATAGCATTCTATTCATATAAACTCACCAAAGTACCAGCACTTGAGATTCTAATTGCAGACAAACACCATGTCATGAACCAGGCAAAAATTAATTTCCCAAATAAAGACCATTAAATTTTACAATGACAATTTACAGATCACAACAGAAACACAATCGAATAGCTACCACCACAGTATCACAATCCAACTAACCTTATTTTACCATAAGTATGCCAAAACCCCGGCCCATTAAAGAGAAATCCAATGACCCATCTATATTGATGAAACCAATAATGAATTGAGCACCTGAGGAGGAGACGAACAGGGTACGACCGCCGGAACGATTCCATCCGAGCACCATCCTAATTCAGCCAAGGGTTTTGAACTACCGTTCCAATTCGTTCACCGACCAAGTGACACCATCACTAGCATCCCATTCGTTCACGATTCCAGCCGAGTTCACCGACCAGGGTTTTGAACTACCGGCCGTGCCTGGTTTCCCCTACTCTCCCATCGCCCTTTCACTCACTAACCTCTCTTCTTTGAATGTTCAGATGGACGGTTCGAGCCACTCACATAAATGTATTCCATGGATGAATTCCCTATAGAGCCCCTACCGCGTCTTAATATTTTGTCTACTTCCCTAATTTACCCCTCTTCTAAAAAGGCTTGTAATCCCTTGTACGTAACGCATTAAAATTTATACACGTGTCAAAATTACAATCTTGTACATCACTTCTCCTTTTTAATCCCTTGCTAGGTGTCTGCGTGTTGTACACGCGTAAACGGAAGCGTGCTAGTGGTGTACATCCTCGCCATTCGACTTCGGATGGTGATGGGGTTAAGATTACTGTCGCAGGTTCAAGCACAACTGGTGGGCCGAGTGATATTCATGTTGTTGAAGCGGGCAATATGGTGATTTCGATCCAGGTTTTGCGAGACGTCACGAACAATTTCAGTCAAGATAACATACTCGGGAAAGGTGGGTTCGGGACAGTTTACAAAGGGGAGTTGCACGATGGGACAAAGATCGCGGTTAAGAGGATGGAATCGGGTGTCATGAGTGAAAAGGGGCTTGATGAGTTTAAATCCGAGATTGCAGTTTTAACGAAGGTTAAGACATAGGCATTTGGTGGCACTTCTCGGGTACTGTTTAGACGGAAACGAGAGGCTTCTTGTTTACGAGTATATGCCTCAAGGGACGCTTAGTCGGTTTTTATTCGATTGGCAAAAAGAAGATTTCAAACCGCTCGAATGGACAAAGCGATTGATTATCGCTTTAGATGTTGCTCGAGGTGTCGAGTATTTACATGGGTTAGCGCAACAAAGTTTTATTCATAGAGATCTTAAACCATCCAACATTCTTCTCGGTGATGATATGCGGGCTAACAAATTGTGCACAAAACATAAGTGATACTATGCATCTTGATTATCATGGGCTGGAAATTTTAAATAAAATCAGATATTACTAAAACAAAAACATAAAATTATTTTGAATTCTGATTTTGATCGATCTAAGATGGTTATCTTCAATCAACAACCGGGAGAAACTTCACACGAGCTATTTTGCCTTCTTTCGCTAACTTCTTTTTTTATGTATTTTATTTTTCGGCTTTGGATTCAATCAGTTTTTTTTGCAAATGAAGGCAAACAAAAAGCAGCTGAATGAATCTGTAAGTCGGAAAACCGTTGAATAGTGTTAACGGAGTTAAAGACGATGAAAAATTAAGAGGGTAAATGTGATTACTAATTTAACTGTTTATCTGCTTCTTGTGTTTCATTGCCGCAATAAGCGGCACTAAACAGAAATTAATTTCATATTATCTGGATTTTAGCAACCATAAAATAAGTGCAAAATGTAAACAACTTGCATTTTCATACGGATTTTAACCATCAAATTGCATTTTATTACCAATTGTAGCAATCCCAAACACCCTCTTAACTGTTAGAGTAAACTTCCGTTTTGCTCCCTGTGGTTTGGTCATTTTAACGGTTTTGCTCCAATAGTTTAAAAATAACCATTTTCCTCCCTGATTTTTCTAACTTATCTTCATTTTGCTCCCAGCCTCTAACTCCATCAGGGAGGAAACTGGCGACAAACTAGAAAGATTAGGGAGCAAACTGGCGACAAACTCGAAAGATCAGGGAGGGAAATGGCTATTTTTAAACTATTGGAGCAAAACCGTTAAAATGACCAAACCACAGGGAGCAAAACAGAAGTTTACTCTAAGTGTGAATATGTTTTTTAAGAATGATTTAGAAAATACCTCTTGGTTGTAGAATTTCAAGGGTATCGTTGACTTGATTTGGTTTTCCTGTACATCTATCGGGTTTATTGGGTTCTTGAAATCAACTTCTGGTCCCTCAGTTGAACACAACATGAAGCCGATGACCCCGCTGAAAAATAAATTCAAAATTCAAATATTTCAAAATGGTTAAAATAATTGCAAATAAAAAAGAAAAATAAGTACATAATTATAAAAAAATACAGGGTCCGAAAGAACGAATCTTGCTTCTGTTTTTTGAGCAGTACATTTTCACTCATATATATTCTTCTAAAGTTCATATCTTAATTACAGAATTAAATGCCATTTTAGTTCCTGTGGTTTGGGCCATTTTGCCAGTTTAGTCCAAAGGTTTAAAACCTTGCCATTATAGTCTAAAGAGTTTGAAACGTTGCCATTTTAGTCCACTGGGTTAACTTCATCCCATTTTTCTGTTAACGAGAAGGGCAATTCGGTCATTTTATATGGCCGAATTGCCCTTCTGGTTAGCAGAATTACATAAAAAATGACTGAATTGCCCTTCTAGTTAACCGAAAAAATGGATGACGTTAACTCGGTGGACTAAATGGCAACGTTTGAAACTATTTAGACTAAAATGGCAACGTTTCAAACCTTTGAACCAAACTGGGGGACTAAAATGACATTTAACTCCTTAATTACCATTTCAGAACACTAAAGTTTTCATATAATATTTACATGTTCCACAATAAATAAGAAAACCAGCTACTTATGGGAATTTGTTTATTAAATAAACAATACAAAACACCTTTGTTACTGTGAATCATTTTATCAGATAATGTTTTTATCGTTTATATAGTGACATATGTTATTAAAAAAACTAGAATGATGAAATGAAAATTTGAACTTTTAGAAAGATAGAGTTAAATGCCATTTTAGTCCCTGTGGTTTAGGCCACTTTGCCAGTTTAGTCCAAAGGTTTCATTTTTCGCCTGTGGGTCCAAAAAGGTTTCACCGTTGCCATTTTAGTCCACTGGATTAACTTCATCCATTTTTTCTGTTAGCGAGAAGGGCAAATCAGTCATTTTATATGTAATTCTGTTAACTAGGAAGGCAATTCGGCCATATAAAATGACCGAATTGCCCTTCTCGTTAACAAAAATAATGGATGAAGTTAACCCATTGGACTAAAATGGCAACAGTTAAACCTTTTTGGACCCAAAGGCGAAAAATGAAACATTTGCACTAAACTGGCAAAATGACCCAAACCACAGGGACTAAAATGGCATTTAACTTGGAAAAAAATACAATCATCAAAAGAAATAATACTGCTTCAATCCTTTCAGGTGATTAATGGTTTCATTTTGTGGGTCTACTAAGAGAAACAAATGCATCAAAAAATGGAAGATCTGACCGTTATTACAAGTGGGCTGTGGCAATTCCGGCCCAGTAAATTATGAAGGTTGGGTAGAGCCGTATCTTATCTCAAACAGGTCATGTGAGTCGTATAAAAACATTTGCTAAAAAGAAAACAGGACATACAGGTTGGAAGTCGCCCAAAGTCTACTTTTTTATGCATACATGATTCAACCGCCTAACATCATTCATAGGTATAAAACTACTATCGTAATGATTTTGTATTCACAGTCAAACAAACATGTTAAATGGTTACAATTTTTAAATGAAATAAGAAGGGTTAACGAAACCTATCACAGCCTAAGGGTGTTCATCAAATATAAAGAATTTTCGAATTACTCGAATCGAGTTTTTCGAATAATTTTTATTTTTGCTTGAATTCATATTCAATTCGAACTTGATAAAAAATTGTTCAATTCGATTCGAATTCGTATTCAAATTAAAACGCCAATTTGTATTCGATCATTATTCGAATCGGATAAATTCATTTTGATTCAGATTCATTTAAAATATGTAAATTCATTATGGGCTATTTGGGCTTGGAAATGGGCTATTTTAGAACTGAGATAAAACTTATGGATTAATTTATACTATAGCCCAAATTAAAGTTATATGTGTGTATAATTACAATAAAAAAATATGTACAATTTGTATTTGCTTCGTATTCGGTTTAGTGGACTCGAATTCAAATTGAATCGAATTCTTGATAATCGGATCGAATTGAGTCGAATTTCAAATTTTTCGAATCTGAATCGAATTCTCGACACCCCTATCACAGCCAGCGTTTGGCAACATCCGAATGGTTAAGTGCTGAACCAGTAAGAGGTCTGAACCAGTAAGAGGTCTGGACCATTAAGACCCTGTATAATGCTTCCGTTTAGAGGCAGATGTCTGACCAATTCAGATTAGAGGTCTTAACCATTCAGACTCTGTATAAATCTTAACCATTCAGAGGCAAATGTCTGAACCATTCAGACATCTGTTCGTGAAACAAACAGTCTGAACCATTAAGAGCCTCATTAAGAGGTAAACAAACACCCACATATTTACAAAATGATATTTCAACCCAAACATTTTTTGACTCATTAACCTCTAAATACCATTGTTGCCGAAATAAAAAAACGAACTAGAAAAAGAGTATCCAAACATGAAGTTTTCAAGTGATCTTGGAAACTAGCGAACAAGAGAAAGAGTATACCTCGGATATGTAGGAACCGTGGTCCATGCATAGTTAACAGAACCTTTAAACACTTGACGGCAATTTTCAACAATACCTTCAATGATATCCATGTGCAGCCATATGCTTTCAGCCTGAGTACACATGACGCCACCTGGACGAAGCGATTTTGCAACTGACTCAAAAAACGGCTTCTTAAACAATTCCTCTGCGGGCCCTGAAGTTAGAAAACACACCGCCTAAGTTTCCCAAATTGAATCAAGTTTATTCAATACGTGAGTCGGGTTAGACTGGCTCATTAACAATTATTGGCTACCTTTTACATTTTAAAACATGATGATGTGTCATCAAAGATATTACCTTATAATATAAAGAGTAAAATGTCATCTTCGTCCCTGAGGTTTGGCCTATTTTGCGACTTCCGTTCGAATGTTTATTTTTTCGCATCTGGATCCAAAAGGTTTAAAATCTTGTCATTTTCATTCGGTTCGTTAACTCCACCCATTTTTCTCCGTTAAGTCAGGAGTATTTCCATCTTTTTTGTTAACTTAAAAAAGCAATTCGGTCTTTTTCACTTTATGAACAAGCATTTATCACAATGTACAAGTATTCAAAAGACCGAATTATCCTTTAATTAAAAGGCAATTTGGTCTTTTTCACTTTATGTACAAGCATTTAGCATAATGTACAAGTATTCGAAAGACCGAATTGCCTTTAAGTTAACAAAAAAGAAGAAAATACCCTTGACTTAACAGAGAAAAATGGATGAAGTTAACGAGCTGGATGAAAATGGCAAGATTTCAAACCTTTCGGATCCAGATGCGAAAAAAAAAAAAAAACAAACCTTTGGCCGAAAGTCACAAAACTGGTCAAACCTCAGGGACGAAAATGACATTTTACTCTAATATAAAAAAAAAACTTCTATGGGGGTATACCTATTGGATCTGAAGAATCAACTATAACAGCATCATAACTTCCTTCTTGGGCAGCCTTTAGGAAAGCAACTCCTAATAGATTAAAAATCACAAGAAAATCAAGGTATTTATATATTATTGGCTTATTGCATATAAAATTTGATGTTATTAAACAAATTTTTGTTGCATGTGTATACCATCACCAACATGGAGGGTGACACGGGGATCTTCGTATCCAACAGCCACATCAGGAAAATGTTGTTTAGAAACCTGCAAAAAATAAAAATAATTCACATTATCTTACATACCTTTTTGAACTATAATATAATTATATGCAAAAAAATGGCCGTCAAAAGGTCAAATTTTGGATGCAAATCATCATCATCATCAAACTCAGTAAATCCCACAAATAGCAAAGCTAAGGCAGGGTCTGAGGGGGGTAGATGTAGACAGCCTTACCTCTACCCCGTAGAGGTAGAGAGGCTGCTTCCAGTGAGACCCCCGGCTCGATTGTAGTTTTGTATCAAGCCTTGGACCTATGGCACATAACACTCAAACCATCGGGACAGAGACCGATTAGTGCATGTACCCCCGTGTCTTTCAGCTATCAACACCACTTCATGATGCATGATTAACCATCCGCCGCTTTTAACGTTATTTTCACGAAATTAGTAAAATAACGTTAAAGTTTGTACCATTTCACTTTTGCCCCTCGAGCGCCCACACGTATACACATTATATGTGCACACTGCAAGTAGGGCAAAAGATAATATTTATATATAATTCAAGAAAAAAGTTAAATCTCCTGGCTACAAAATGACCCAAAAGATACACTAAAGGACTAAACCATCTTTTTTCTATATTTTGTACAAAAAAAAAAGCACAGCAACTAAAACGCGACAATTTAAAAGTAAGTTAATACTTTTAGCATAAACAGATAAACTTATAAATATATTCATTAAAAATACTAAAGATCATATGGTCATATGATAACTCACATCAACTACCATTTTATCAATCTCACATATATCAATATGTTCAACTGACGAATGGCGAGCCACTTCACGCAAAACACCACCATCTCCTCCACCAATAACCAAAACCTGCAACGTGTAGAGTAAAATTAATCCAAATAATAGATTTTTTTTTTGGTAACCATGAGAACAAGTTACCGAAAAACTCACCGCACCCGACCACATATCCAAAAAGTTTTAAAACAGAATTGACAATAAAAAAAAACTGTAATAACAAACCTTCTTAGGGTTGGGAATTGAACAAAGTGGAAGATGAGTAATCATTTCTTGATACGCACATTCATCTCTTTCTGTAAGTTGAATTACACCATCCAACACAAGAACCTTTCCATATGTTGCAGACTAAAACAAACAGAATTCAAATAATTCAATGGTCAGATAGAAAATAATTCCACATTAATAATAATACAATACAAATTAAAAAAAGGAGTGAATTTCAAGGATTGTCCTTTATCTTTATATCCATTTTCAGGCGCTGTCCTTTATGTTCAAAATTGACTAGTTTTGTCCTTTATGTGTTCATATTATACACGTTTTGTCCTTTAGGCCTTACCCAGTTAGTTTTTTCAGTTAAATTTGGTCATGTGCTTTGCACATGAGGGCATTTTTGTCAATTCAAAGGTTGCAGAAGCTTTGAGCTGTAAATCTGCCGTTGAACTTACCTTTGAATTGACAAAAATGCCCTCATGTGCAAAGCACATGACCAAATTTAACTGAAAAAACTAACTGGATTAGGCCTAAAGGACAAAACGTGTAGGATATGAAAACATAAAGGACAAAACTCGTCAATTTTGAACATAAAGGACAACGCCTGAAAATGGGTATAAAGATAAAGGACAATCCTTGAAATTCACTCTTAAAAAAAGTGACAACTGTCGCAATATACCTTACTGTAAACATGGTTATGAGCTTTTAGTAACAGAAGATTGCATTAGATTTTAGAAAACAAAATACCTGAAAAACCATAACGTCTTGGTAATCGGATTTGCCCTGAAACAGTATCTTTTCAACCTTCAAAGAGTGTGCTTCTCCTAAATAAAATAAAGAAAACGGTCAACGAAAAAATATAAATAATTTATTTATAAATTGCTTGTCATGGTATTAAACTTTCCATGCTATTAACTCCATGTGCCATAAAAGTGCAACATTTTATAATGAGTTAACTGTCATTTTCGTCCTCGTGATTTGTTCAATTATGCCAGTTCAGGCCAAATTTCAGATTTGTACCATTTTCGTCCCTGACATTTTTGAAACATGCCAGTTCCATCCAAAAAACTAAGGATGAATCGAATAACTGGACAAACCACAGGGACGAAAATGGCAGTTAACTCATGCTTTTTTGGACGGAACTGGCATGGCATGTCTCAAGAATGTCAGGGATGAAAATGGTACAAATATGAAATTTGGTTTGAACTGGCATATGTCATATGTGGACAAACTACAGGGACGAAAAATGACAATTAACTCTTTTATAATATAAATAGCCTAATATAAAAGCTATAACTAAATATATAATGTTTGTCATCCTTATAAAAAATGATGATGTTAATGTTGGTTTACACGATTCCCGTTTTGGTAAAAACAGAAAAATATATTAGACATTTGAATAACGGTCAAACCACTCCCTTAAAACCATGTACAGAGTCAAACATTACTATTTTCATGGACTGCCGAAACAACAAACCGAAAAATCAAATATATGATATGATGATGCCTATGAAAACAATCCACCTTCATTAAAAATGTTCAACTTTTTTAGCTTGTAAAAAACGACCAGAAAACATGAATGATTGACTTTGCACAACGTTAAGTCGTTAACACATGATCAACTGAATTGACATTGTAGCTTTTTAATCGCATGTAATACTGAGATTATGTTGTAAAGCAATTATTACACACTAAGTGCACATATTTTCAAATTTTGAATTTATATAAAGATGCTTGAAAGTCAACACGTTAAAGATTTAAAGTCAAATAGCATATGAGTAGATTTTTCTATGCAAATTAAGGCGCTTTAAATGATGTAAATTATAAAAGTTGATCATGTAACTCTCAAAGTTTCTTTAAACAAAAATGGCCACCAACAATTATTGTCAAACCATTGCATAATTATTTGCATCCACATGAGACGGATATCGAACATGCATGCATCGAAATAACCGATCAACCAACATGTTAGCATAAGCCACAATTGTTAATGGCAAATAGCGACAAATAGCGATAAGGTACCTATATGCTACACAGCGAGATAAGGTACCAATAAGCTACATAGCGAATAGCGATAAATAACGGGCGGTTATTTTATAAATAGCGATACACTGAAAAAAAAATATATATATATATATATGTATATTATATCAAAATGCCCGGTATATATCCTATTTTACATGTATATTTAAAAAAAAATATTTAAAATCCAGCTATTTTATAGCTGTATTTAATTTCTATTATATAAAGAAAAAAATTGTCGCTGTTATCGCTATCTATCGCTACAACCCTAATAGCGAGCCTAGACCTATACGCTACGTAGCGCGCTATAGTGATTGCTACGCTCGCTATTGACAACTATGGCATAAGCAATGTCATTGTTTCGATGTGTAAGCTAAAAACTCCACACATATTATTTTTTTATTTTAACAAAACTATAACGACTAGCGCAACTTTTATAGCTGTAAAGTTATATGATTTGCAAGGTCCTTTGCTTTGACAATCTTAGATAAAGAAACAGTCATCATTCAGGCTACTTTGAATGTCATTCCAAGAAGCTACATTAACAATTATTAACATATGACCCAGTAATAATCTAACAAATTATAAAAGAGTTTAATTTTCTTAAAGGAATATCGGATTTTATTAATCTCAACTATTTGTCGTTGGCCGCCAACAGCCCCAACTTCAAAAATAACCACTGGCAGTCCCAACTATTGACATGTTGGCCACCAATGGACCCTGACTAACAGAACCCTAACGCCGTTAGTCTTCGGTCGCCTGAAAACCGTTTTTGTCCAGATAAAGGTTTCTAAAGGTCCGATCTAAGGTTACAAAGAGGTTTGGGATGAAAATGTTGAGTTTTCCGGCCAAAAGAAGTTGAGTTTTCCGGCGAAAAATAAGTTTTCTGGTGAAAAATGAGTTTTCCGGCGACTTTAATAATTGGAGCTTTTACTAGAAAAAGGTTCCCAAAGGTCCATAATAAGGTTACAAAGAGGTTCAGGACAAAAATATTGAGTTTTCCAACCAAAAAACGTTTTTCCGGCAACCGAAGACTAACGGCGTTAGGGTTCTGTTAGTCAAGGTCCGGAGGCCAATATGTTAAAAGTTAAGACTGCCATTGGTTATTTTTTGAAAGTTGGGACTGTTGTCGGCCAACAGCGAATAGTTGGGATTATTAAAATCCAATATTCCCTTCTTAAATCACTAGCTATTTGATTTAATATAAAAATATAATCAAACCCAAAATAACATAATACAAAAACTGTTCCAGCATAATGATTTATGACTCACACAACCATTTTTATAGCTTTACTACCAATAATAACAAATACATAAAACTAAAAAAAGCTACAAAATCAGTACAACACAATCAACATAAATGAATAATATATGAATAAAAAAGAAACTCACCAGGCCACATTGGGCTAATTTCTGAAAACCAACCGGGAATAACAGAGGAGATGGTTCCACCGCCATTGACGGCGGCTCCGTTGATCGGAGAAGGGGTGGCGGCGGTGGGGTTTTGGTCCGTCATTGTGAACCCTAACGTAAGGAGGGGAGGATGGAAAGTGTGAGTTTGATTGTTTCTTTCTGCCTAACAAATACGCACAGATGATGGATGATGATATCTTTCTGTTTTGTGAAAAAAGTGGAAACCAATGATACGCTTGTTACTCCTTCAAGATTTTTTTTCGAATCGGGTTCTCATCATTGTCACCCATCTTGCTTTTAACAATTTTAAAAATAATAAAGAGTGAATTACAAGTTTTGTTTTTATCTTTATACTTAAAACTAGGTTAGAACCCCACGGATTGAATAAATGTAATTTTATATACTAAATTAAAACAATCATTCTTTAAAAATCTCATTTATTACACGGGTTGAACAAATGTAATTTTATATATTAAATAATAAAAAAATTATATCTCTAAGAACCTCATGTATTGTACTGAATAAATGTAATTTTATATACCAAATAATAAAAACACGTGTATTGTACAGGTTGAATAAATCTAATTATATATACTAAATAATAAAAAAAATATATCTTTAAAAACACTGTGTATTACACGGGTTAAATAAATGTAATTTTGTAACCTTGTATATTACACGGGTTGGATAAATGTAATTTTATAAACTAAATAATAAATTATATCTTTTATAAACCCCGTGTATTCTACGTGTTGAATAAATCTAATTACATATACTAAATCATCATCATCATCATCATCATACTCAGTAAATCCCACAAATAGCAAAGCTAAGGTAGGGTCTGAGGAGAGTAAGATGTAGAGGCTGCTTTCAGTAAGACCCCTGACTCGATAGTAGTTTTGCATCAAGCTTTGGACATAAGGCACATAACACTCAGCAATCGGGACAAAGACCGATTAGTGCATGTTCCCTTTTGTCTTTCTGCTATCAACGCCACCACATGATGATGATGCATGATTAACCGTCCGCCGATTTTAACGTTATTTTCACAAATTTAGTGAAATAACGTTAAAATTAGTGCAATTTCACTTTTGCCCTCTTAGCGTCCACACATATATACATTATTAAAAGTTAGATTAGATTATATATGAAATTAAGTGTATAACCAAAAGTCTTTATGAATTTCACGTAGAAATAATTGGAATCCTTTATTAAAAGTAGGCCCCAATAAAGCTTCACCAGTAAGAGGGTGAGATGATGTTTCAGTTTATCTCGAATAGTCGCATCAAATTCCATCTTGAGCCTCCGTCCCACTTCTTTGTTTCTAATCCCCTTTAACCTGCATCATCTCCCGCCTTCGGCTTTAGCCCATCTCACTTGGGTGTCATCTCGCTCCAAACCATAGCTCCACTCCCTGCTCTTTTACCATTGATAAAAATTATGGACTTTCAATGTATTTTTTTTACTTTAATTATATTTTCTAATGTAATTCTATTAAATTCTCTTTCCTTCGTATTAAAGTCATATCAATTTTTTTCAACTCTTTTTAACCGTCCATAAACCCTTGCAAGATAATCTATTTCATCCATCTCATATCTAAACCATTTTATAAGTAATAATACAATAACAACAAAAAAAAACAATACTTGTTTAAAACTTTGATAAGTTGTAACAAACCGTTATCGATATTTTTTTTTCATAAAATAAGAGATAAGGGTAAACTAAATAAAAAAGTGTTAATTTGGTAAATAATAATATTAAGTATGAAAAGATAGGAAATTACAAATGTAGACAACTTTAATGAATGACACGTGTCCAAAATCAGGTTTCTTTTATTATATAAATATAGATTCTCGGTGTTTTTATATTTAAAATTGATAAATTTTGTACTTTATCTTTTAAAATCTTATACATGATGTCATTTAGTCCTAACCTAGTTAGTTTTTTCTGTTAAATCTGGTCATGTGACTTACACATGAAGGTATTTTTGTCATTTCATCTTTCGAGGTACTAATTATAAACCTATAATTAGTAACTTATTTATGCATAGATATGTTGTAATTTTAGCTTTGGGAGTGTTTCAAAAAATAATTGGAATTTTTCTTTTTAACCCTAAAGTATCAACCTTTGACAATTTTAGTTTAAGGTTTTAATTCTTGGTAATCTAACCCCCTTTATTAATTTGATTTTTCACTTCTACTTCAAAAGTTTCCGTCCTATACAATTTAACCCCTTTGATTAATTTGGACTCTCACTTCTAATTCAAAAGTTTCCATCTTTTACGATTTAACCACTTTGATTTTTTTACTTTTAACCTAAATCTTTTCAACTTTTGCAACTTCGACCCCGTATATTTTTCATCTATCGCAAGTTTTGTGTTTAACGTTTCGTTCTAGATTTTCCGAGTTAACATGCCACAACGTGCGTGTGGAGTTCAACATTTTTTCATCTACTTTATCCTGTTTGACAGGCCCGACACAACGCGTCTATTTTTCTCCGTTCGATAGGTCTGTTGCAATGCGTGGGTCATAGATCGACTCAATTATTATTTTCTATGTTTTACACATAGGCTCGCGGTCATGTAAGAAAAATTTGTCTTTCATCTAATATGATATATAACTAACGCATCCCCGCCGCATTGCGGCGGGTGGTAATTCTAGTTATGTAAATAAATTAAATACCCAACCAATTAAAAAAAGATATTATATATACATATATAACTACTATCTCTCATCTATTTACCACCACATCCCACCATCTACCACCTACTGAATCCCCTTTTATCTTTTCTCCACCACCATCGGAACCACCCCTTTAATCCTATGCCCATTGTTCTTTCCTCTCCACCGACCTCATATCCACCCTATCTACCCATTTACGTTCCTTATTTAACCAGATTTGAACAAGGGTGTAGGAGACGATGATGGTTTCGAGTGTCTTTGAGCATCGATGCCTCAGGGTTTGAGTCCAGATACAACAACATATGATGACTGGCGAGAAACATCACAGACCAGCAAATCTAGCGACGGCGATGGCAGTTTATGATAGTGGATGGAGGGTGGTTGGTGAAGTTTCATGTCTTGAAGAAAAGAGAGAAGAGGCAAAGAGTTTAGAGAGAGAAAGGATGTTGAGAGAGAGTTTTTTAGGTTTATATATATTTTATTTGGTTGATTTTTTAATTAACATAATTTTTTTAATTAAATGGGTAAAATTACAAAAGTACCGCACATGATCTCATTTAACGTTAAAAACAAACCAAGTTAAGGCCAAAGGACAAACCATGCAACAATCTAAAACATAAAGTACAAAAATCATCAATTTTAAAGACAAAAGACACCGTCTGAAATTAGGTACAAAGATAAATGACAAAATTTGCAATTCACTCTAAAAACAATAAGGGGTGTTTGGATTGCTTATTTAAGGTTATAATATTATAGGAAGTTTGTTTCTGTAATAAGGTTAGGAATGAATATTGACCATCTGTTAAGTAATCAATGGCTAAGATTAAATGGGTGAGATTGAACAAAAAAAAAGGTGCGTAAGTTATTTTAAGGTTATTCTAGTCCATCAAAGTCAACATTTTCTCTTTACTCCAATTCCTCCCGTTTTTAAAACGTTAATAACTCTTTCATACAACGTTATTTTTTTTATAAAAAAATGCACCATAAAAACGAGCGTTTTTTTATCTTTAAAAGACTATACTATTGCTATACTTTTGAAAAAAAATCGAATAGCTAGATCGTAAAACACAATTCAAAACCCCAGGTCGTAAAAGCAATGCACAATGGTAAAACTAGATTTTAAAACGAAATTCACAATAATAAAACCCAGATCGTAAAACACAATTCACAGTGATAAAACCTTAGATCGTAAAACGCAATTCACAAAGGTAAAACCCAGATCGTAAAACGTAATTCGAAAATCCAGAACATAAAACGCAATTCAGAAACCCAGGTCATAAAACACAAGGATTGCCGAAATTCTTCAGATTTCTTACACATATTGAAGTCGATTTCTTCAACTATTGGCGAAATTTGAATGCTAGAAACACTAACGATCGAATGAATCGATTGATTCCCTTAAAAACATGAGAAAAAAAAACATGAAAATTGTGTGAAATCGAACTAGGTTTCTTCAAAAAAAGTTGAAGAACACGTTGATTTAGTGTTTGAATCATTGATTGATGAAGAAAATCGCAATATAATGTAGTGATTATAGAGAGAGAAAGTAAAGAAAAGGTTAAAGATGGTAGGTTTTGAATAGACAGAGAAAGAGAAAAAGAAAAGGTGAGATGAAATTGATTATAATGCCTCTCCCTATGTTTTTTGTTATTTGACACATGTCCTTCTATTATTGCTTCCTACAATTCCTACCCAAACCAATCTTCCTATTTGATCCTCTCCTTGCTTATTTAACTTAAAAGGGACTTTTTGTCAAAAGAACTTAATGACTTATAACTTATTCAAAAGGAGTTTTTAAAAAAGTTTTTGGATTAGCTTATGTGGTGGGTAAGTCAATAAGTTGTTTTTTTTAAAAGGTGTTTCCTTTAGCTTATTCATGTAAAATGACCAAAAAAGATATTCTTTTATAAGTCAATAAGTTGTTTGGATTAGCTTGTGATTGAGTATATTGTAATTGTTTGATTAAAAGTCACAAGGAGCTTCAAAAAGTTAGGGATCCCTGACTTTTCAAAATGACTTTTACTCCTTATTCAAAAGGTTATTTACAAAAGTTCTTGAGTTAAATGCATGGTTGGTAGCTTGCAGAAATTGCAGACTTGGTCTCAATGGTTCACTAATTACAAAGTTGGTCCCAGTGGTTGTAATTTTTGCACTCGGGTGGTCCCTATCACTAACTCATGTTAGATTTCTTAGTTAAATCTTTTTAAATGACCAAAATACCCTTATTAATAAAAACAAAAAAAAATAATTAACTAAAGCAATAAATCTTTTATGGGTCCCACCCACCTCCACTTCTTCTACCTCAAACAGTCAAACTACCATAGCCAGAAAAATCTCGATTTTCAACAATACAAATAACCACCGCCACCAACCACCATGCCCCCCACCTGTCACCACTATGAACACCACCATCTGACCAAGATCTAGTTGTTACAGATCTAGTTCCGTCAACATCACCACCAAAACCACATTTCCTATCACAACTAACCACCACTTCACCACCATCAACTCTACTGTCGCAACCGCATATCTTTCGCCCCCAAAACTCCTCAACCAGATTTGATGATGGCCGTGGCGATGGTGTGGAAAACGTCAGAGTACTAGATCTGATAATGTGGATTTGTGAGCAATGTGTTGTGAATCTTGGATATGGGTTTGTAAAGAAAATTTTTAGGGTAATGAAAGTGAATAGGCCAATAGGGTGTGGAAGAAAGTAGGGTTTTTGGTGGTGGATTTATTACAAGGGAGGCGACGACGGTGCTTTTTGGGTATAAAAAGATGTGAGTTTTATTTCAAGATTTCAAGAAAACCAAAGATTTATTTGACCTGATCACATCCAAATTTAACAAAGGGTAATTTAGTCAATTCACATATACTTAATTTAACTGAGAAACCTAACATGAGTTAGTGATAAGGACCACCCGAGTGCAAAAATTACAACCACTGTGAACAACACTTTAATTAGTGAAGCCTTAAGACCAAATCTGCAATTTCTGCAAACCACAGAGACCAACCAGACATTTAAGCAAGTGTTCTTTTGAGTTATCCAAACATAATTTCTACTTATTGACTTTAGAAAAATCAGTAAGTTAATAAAGAGATTCTAAATAGGATCCCAAACATAACCTAAATGTCGTTGATATATTATTATAGATGTAAAAAAAATTTGGGAAAACGTATTTGGTATGAACATATATATTGTGCTTTGTTTTTTTTTTTTTTTTTATGTAAATTGGTTGGGTATATGTGTATACACCACTCAATGGTGTGATTTAGGGTGGAGGGAGTGGTTTTGGGGAGTGCTTCGGGGAGGGGGGTTTACCGATTGGGGATATATTGCTGGTTGATGTTTGGTGATCTGGGAAGAAGAGAGAGGTGGTGTAGGCGGTGAGTAGTCACCAAGTGGGGAAGAGGAAAGAGGTGGGAGAGAGAGGGGGTTAATGGTGGGTCTTAACCCCTTTCAACCAATCATATTTTTTTTTTTTAAATTGTTTACCACTCTCAATGTGTTTGACCATTGCTAGTGATTGAGTGCAAAATTGAGAATGGAGTGGGGACAATACATGATATTATTGGTTAGAAAATTAGTTTACCACTCCCTAAATGTTGACCACTCGCTCCACCCTTCCTCTATGTCGATCATCATATAGTTTGTTGTTATTGTTGATTGTATGTTTCGTATTTAAGTAATTGTTGTTATCATTTACCATAGGGTGACATCCCTCGCTGCAACGCAACGACTTTATACTAGTTTTTACAAAAACACTTTTTACTTCTCTTATTTTAATGAGGATCACACAAAAAAACATATAAAGTAAACACTTTCTTATAGAAACGTTTCTTACTTTTCTTGTTCGAACGACAACAAGAAGAAAAACGTGAAATTCCATACTACCTATAACATGTGAATGGAATGATAAGTTTAACACCCATTTTCATAATTATTATTTATACAATATTTATACAATAGAATAATTATTATAGGTTTATATATTATTACCATCACTACTCGTCGAACCATTATATATATTGTTGACAAAGTTTCATGAATAGTAATTTTAATTTTATAATAATATGTAGTTTTTTTAATTATTTATTATTTTAATAGTGTAATACTTATATTTGATTTTCACCTTTTAACGTATTTTCATTTTTTTTCTTTTTTTTTTAAACCACATTTCCTCTATTACTTATTTTCTATTTTTAATAGTTATTTTTTTCTCTTTCTAAATTATATTTCCTTTTTTTAGTTAATTAGATATTTTATTAATAACTTAATTTCGTTATTTTTTTCCTTGACATTCCCGTATAAGTTCTGTTAAAAACAAACATGTATTCAAAATAGAGTATTTATCTGTTATTATAAAACGGTACGATGATAAACTAAACCGATTTTCTGATGGTTTGGCTTTCTAAACAAGATGTTTCTTTTTCAAATAACGTTTGTTTTACCTTATCATTTGCTCCGTTTCGACGCAACGCGCGACTTCAACAAATCTAGTTGTTATTATTATTATTATTATTATTATTATTATTATTATTATTATTATTATTATTCATTGTTATTATTATTTCGACACTTTTCACAATAATATACATAGCTTCCATCAATGCAAAACACGTCTCACCAACTTTTGTGTAATTATAATATTGGGAATAATTTATATTATATATACTTCTAATTTGCAACATGTTTGTGCATTAGTGGGTTGTAACTTTTGCTCTTTGGATGTTTCATGCTAATGTTTGTTGTACATTTAGTTGAGGTTGTTGTATGCTTTGTGGGGCACGTGTTGTTTTCTCTTGCATCCAGCATATCTCTTACCACAACCACAATGTCTCTTTTCTTCTTCATGCTTCCATTCAACACCGGCTCCTAATAATCTTCCTACACCCCTAGATGACTCTCTGAATCCTAACTTTACAAATCAAAGCTTCATCCTATTCCATGATTACTCATTCAACATGTCGGAACCGTAGCTCAGATCCCTAATTTCCCCCCGAAAACCTTGAACCCTAAATTTTTGGTCAGGTTTGGTGTTCGATTCTGATAAGCATTTTTCCATGTTCCTTTAGGTCTGTATTCCTTTCAGATTTGATTTCTTCTTTGATTACTTTAGTAATGTTTGGTTGTTGATTTTAATTTTCTGTTTGTTCAACTAGGTTTGCTGGAGTTCTTGTAAGTGGTTGTACTTTATGTTTAAGTTGTGTTTTGTACAGTTTGTGTTGTATAATAGGTTAATTTGATTGTAACTTTTGTCCATTAATGTTCACATTTAATCTCAAAGAAGCACACACATGTGTGTAATTAGAGAGTCTGAGAAAGATACAGGGAGGAATCAAGAGGCAGAGTGGCCACAACGGCGGCGTATCGACGGAGCGGTGGTGGAGTCAGCGGAGTTGTGGCAGCGCCCTCTCATTCAGATAGGTGAAATAAGAACCCGAGTAAACCCAGAAGACTCACGTTCCTGAAGTTTTATGTTCAAGGTTATGTTATTGGAATCATCATCGATAGTGGAAGTAATATGGTAAGCATTTTCAACTCCTGATGTGTAATTTGAATCAAAACACCGGAATGAGTTTCTCCTGGTGTTGTGTGGATTTGATGATCATGTCTTGAGTGTAGTGTGAATTGCATTTGTTGGGTTTAATTATGAGTTGGGTTTAAGTGCGTTAATAATTTGCATCTCATGAAGTTACTTAATATTTAATTATCAGTTTACTCAGATTCAATTTTTGCTGTGATGATTGCAGTTGAATGAATTTCTAGGAAACTGAAGAATCAATAATTTACTTTTGATGGTTTCTGTAGTTGTTATTTTGTTTAGTTTGGTCATTAGTTAGGAGTTTTGATCAACCACAAAATTACAGGTCATTTCTTAGTAGATGCACGATGCGTGGGGTCTTAACATCAGGAGTGGTTGAGAGGTAAATGCCAACTCGGGGCTTTCAGCCTATATTAGCTTCTTTGGGCAGTGGGTGACTCAACTCGGGGACGACGACGACGCTCAAAAGCACGACGACCAAAAGAACGATGGCTGCTGTGCTCCAGACCACAAGAAGAACAACGGCGACTGTGCACCGGACCACAACGGCGAATCAAAGTCCGATCACAAGTCGGAGATTTTAGTCGTTTTACATTCGATATGATGCTTGCTTGGGAAACGCCTAGCCGTGCTGATGAAGAATCTCATACGCTATGCTTTCTTTCAACAATTTTAAACAATATTTGAACAACTTATACTGTTAAAGTGCATAGATTTTACTATTTTTGTCCTTAGGTTTATTCTTGATTAAGTTACATTTACTTTAAATTATCAATTCTATTAGTTTTGCTTCGTAATTATCCATATTGTAAAAAGTTGGTTATTAGATTACATATTGTGACAAGAATTGTCGTCGTTAATTAGTAATTTTTGTTCATGGTTAGGCGGTGGATCGAAGGAGGGGATCAAAGTTCCCGGCAAAAACAGTGGCGTGGTTTTTTCACTGGAATCAAGACCTATCAAATATCAAAGGTAGTGTTCGGATGGTTTAGGGTCCGAAACGGTAAGTATTGAATTTTTGTAACTTACGTATGTGGGTTTATTATTATTTTAAGGGACAGTGGAAACTTAAGTTGTAAGGAAACAATACTACTATTATTTGTTTGGTTTTGACCAAACCAAATTTGTCGAAGATTTATTTGCTTTGCTGGAATGAATAGTTTTTCTATGTTTTATTTATGTTTTGTATACATGATGGGATTAAAATAATGTATGAATTGTGATTATTTACATGTGGATCTACTTGTCTTTTAAGGGGTAGAGTACGTTTAGCCAACCCCGACTATTTATTCTTAATGACTGTATGGTATTTTTATATGCAAATAGTCGAGTACGAGAATTTAATTGTTATTTACCCGACAGAGAGAATACAAGGAGTTTAAGGTAAGAATTAACGTGTTGGTTGCTAAAGCTATGAAGAAGCCTGAAGTAGGTTGGGTCATGCAAGACGGGACACCATGGCCCGGTAATGACAGTCTAGATCACCCAGGAATAATTCAGGTATATTTGCTTTTTTACTTTAATGATTCGAAAAAAATCGAAGAATCATTGTTACTTGAGTGCCAAATACATATATAATGCACAAAATACCACTATCAGATATTATATAACAATGATTCACCCGGATATTTTTACGTACAAACTATATATGGCAAAACAGGTAGGTCGGGTCAGGCTGGTGATAGGTAGAATGGGTTTGTGTCAGAATCAACCGTTTTAAAAAGTAGTCATTTTGGTCTGGGTCAAAACAGGTTTATTTTTCTGTATCAGAAAAAATTATTTTTCTGGAATTTATCACAATTTGGTAATGATAAAAAAACGGCAGTTTTTGGGCAAATTTTGTCTGAAAAATAGAGGTAACTGCCTAACGGCAGTTACAACCCCAAAAAAAAAATCAAATTCGTAGACAGTTTCTTTTTGATCATTCTTCTTCTGGTTCATACAATTCACGCAAAACATACACTGGTTCAATTTCTCGAAATCAGAGTTGTATCCGATTGAATTATTCGGGTGAACCACCGAAATAATTTGATCTGAGAGTGATTACACGCCTCTCTGATCATCCAGAAAACCGAAATTCCCCAACACGGCCAGGATATGTTCGGGTCAGAATGACCCGTTTTAAAAAGTGGTTATTTTGTTCCGGGTTAAAACATGTTTTGACCAAATGGATGTGTTCGGGTCAAAACGGCCTGTTGTGAGACGAGTTCCACTTAATCTCGACTTAACATGCATGTTATGTTGAAGGCAAGGAATTACAGAAACAAACTGGTTTACGTTTTGCATGAAAAACGACCCGGTTATAACCATCACAAGAAAGCAGGAGCCATGAACGCCCTTGTACATTACACTTTCCAACCCGTTGTAGCATATTTAGTCAACTATGAACGCCCTTGTACATTACACTTTCCAACCCATTTGTTTGTTTTCTGTATCAGATTCGAGTGTCTGCAGTGCTTACAAATGCACCATTCATGCTCAATCTGGATTGTGATCACTATGTCAACAACAGTAAAGCTGTAAGAGAAGCTATGTGCTTCTTAATGGACCCTTTTATGATCTCGAGGGTATTGAAGAACGACTCGAGGGTTACGAAAAGTTGGAGAAGTCGTCGTTGATGTCACAAAAGAATTTTGAGAAACGGTTCGGGCAATCTCCTGTTTTTATAACTACAACTTTGCTGGAAAACGGTGGGCTCCTGAAGGAACTAACAGTAATTCTTTGATTAAAGAAGCCATTCATGTTATTAGCTGTGGATGTGCAGAGAAAACTGAATGGGGCAAAGAGGTAAAAGAACTAAAAATACAGTTTTTTCTGTTAAGTAACCCGGAAAACAATGACGGTTTGGTTATGTAAATAGGTGGCAAAATGGGCCAGTTGGGTAACGGCTTAGAAGCAGTGTAATTTTTCGGGTTGACCCACAGATACTTGTCTATTTTTTTGGAAACTGCATGATGCAATAATTACATAAACTATATTATTATAATAATATTAGTTTGTGAGACAGGTTTTGGTAACGGGTCAAAATAAGTATTCTTTTCCTAGGGGTCAAAAGGTGCCAACCCCAGGCCCGTTGGGAGCATGTGGAGGTAAACCTTGGGATGATGGCGTTTTCTCTACCATCAAATATGTACGCATTCAATTAGAAGAGCTGAATGCGATTTACGGCCTGGAATTTTTAACATGTGAAACCTGCGTTTTGTGTTGTCAAAGACTTTACGTGGTTGAATGTTTGATGTTATTTAACATTCATCTAGCGTTTGTATACGTTGCACCTAAAATTGTAAGCTCCCGGCCACTCGACAAGAGGCAGTGTGTCGCCTTTTGGTTCCAACATAATAAAACGTGCCAAGACCGGGTTCAGAGGAACCCGGCATGCGTTAAAAACTAAAGATGAGAGACAAGGGTTTCGTTGCCCGCGGCGCAATGCGCGCGGGTCACTTTTCTAGTTATATAATATAAATTAGTAACATGTTGTGCTTCCTGTAGTTGTACACTCTGCATAAATGAAGTTTTGTGCTTATATGGGTTGTATTTTTTGTTGTATTGTATGTATATTGTTATTTTTTTTATAGCATGCGGGTTTATCATTGTATAAGCTAAAAAAACAACTGAACGTAAGTTGGATCTTATAAAATAAATGGTTTTTAGAAGTATCTATAATTGTATCATATCGTATCATATCATATTATATCGTATCATATCAATACATATCACACCGTACCGTATCGTATCGTATCGTATCTTATCGTATAGTATAATATCATATTATATCACATTGTTCGATATTACATCATATCATATCATATCATATTACATTATAAGTTATATTATAACTAGTGGGATTTATGCGCGCTTCGCTGCGGGCTTTCGGTCATTATCGGTATGTTTCATTATAGTATCAATACGATACCGACACTTGACATAGAGATTGACACGTGCTTTACATTGATTGAAAACCATAAAAACGAACATTGATACCAGTGTTGTTTGTCGATTCGGTTCGTTATGGTAAAGATATCGTACTAACACTCGATATACCATACGATAAAAAAAAAACTCAATTGCGAATATAACATTGTGTTCAACGAATTATCGAAAACTATTAAAACAAATATGGTATTGTTGATAAAAAAAATCAACTATATATCACTTGTACGAATAGAACTTTTATCTAATCGTACATAATAGTAAGCATATGACAATGGTATATTCGGAATTTTATAAAATGTTATATGATATTAATAAAAAACGAAAAGGGTAATTAGCGTCATTTTATAAATAAAAATAAACCGATGTTATACGGTACTAGTACCGATGTTCAAGCAAGATCGGTAATATTAACAAAAGAAAATCATTAAAAGTTAAAACTAAAACAATACGTTTAAGGTTAAAATTAAATATAATAATCTAAACTACTATAATAAAAGAAACTAACTTTTGGACACGTGTCATTCATTGAAGGTGTCCTCAAATTTATATTTATCTAAATAAATAAATAATAAATTAATATTAAATCTTATCACACTTTAATAAAATATTATCCTCAAATCTAAATTGTTAATTTAATATATTTTTATAACAAATACCTCTCTTATCTACTTATCTTATATTAAATATATAAAATACAGAAATAATAAATTAATATTAAATGTTATCCTAAATTATTAAAAACATAACTTTTTTTATTATTTGGTATACAAAATTATGTTTATTCAACTCGAGTAAAACGCGAGGTTTTTAAGGATATTTTTTTTATTATTTGGTAGATTTTTCAACCCGACTATACACGGTTTTTTTAAAGATACGACGTTTTTAGTATTTAATATACAAAATTACATTTATTTAGGATATAATTATTTTATTATTTGGTAGATTTTTCAACCCGACTATACACGGGTTTTTTAAAGATACGACGTTTTCAGTACTTAATATACAAAAATACATTTATTTAATATGTGTAATACACATAGTTTTTAAAGATATAACTATTTTTTATATCTATTCAACCCGTGTAATATACGGGGTTTTTAAGGATGTAATTTTTTATTATTTGTAGATTTATTCAACCCGATTATACACGGGTTTTTTTAAAGATACAACATTTTTAGTATTTAGTATACAAAATTACATTTATTTAATCTGTGTAATACACATGGTTTTAAAAGATATAACTTTTTTTATTATTTGATATATAAAATTACAATTATTTAACCCGTACAATATACAAGGTTCATAAAGATATAAGTTTTTATTATTTAATATATAAAATTACATTTATTCAACCCGTGTAATAATATAAAACAATGTATTATTAATAAAAAATGAAAAGGTAATCAACTTCATTTTATAATAAAAAAACTAAACCAATGTTATACGATATCATTATAGATAAGTTTGATACAAAAGAGAACATTACAAGTAAAAAAATTGTTTAATGTTTAAATTAAATCTCCTACCTAAAACGCTTACAAAATTGGATATGTGGCACCACCACATTTTCCCTCACAAATATTTTTCCGTCCGAATCCCTATTAGGAATAAGATTTTTATAATATCTTTCCTTACAATTTTTTTTTTCAAGTTGTATTTTTTTTAACAATGGATGGTACTTTTATACTGCTGTTTAATTTAGATCAAATATACTATTAATTATTCTTTTGAAAACCATTAAATATCGAAGATTTTTAAAATTATTTTGTTAATGATTAGCATGAAAAATTTAATATTCTGTATATAATTATAACTTTTAAATTGTTATTAAATACTAATTCTAATTCAAAATTATGAATATTAATGAAATAGAATGGTTTTAGTAGTACCGTTACTAAATTATCTAAAATCTAATAAAAAAATCCAAAAAAGTCCACCTGTCAACATTTCTCTTACCTTCAATTCATTAAAATGACACGTGGCCTTTTCTAATCCTACTTTCCGTTCGACCCAAGTGTATCTAAACCCACCCACCCATAGACGATATTTTTTACCCTGGATTTCATTCCAAACCCTAATCAGCGTCTCCTTCATCACGCACACAATCGTCTCCCTCCCCACCACTCGCATCTCCATCTTTCCCAAACCCTAATCAACTATATCCACTTCCCTCAAACATATACAGAGAAGAGGCGGAGATGGAGTTAGCTAGAGAAACATATACAGAGAAGAGGCGGGATAACAGGGGCTGCCGGGACCTTCTGTTCATGGCGTTCTCCTAGGCGACGATGGTGCTGTTCTGTGCCTCAACTGTCGTATGCCTACCATCACCCTACATATTGGGTCTTCATTTAATGGTTGCTATACACCCATAGTCGGTTTGCCCTGGTTAATCTTCCTCAGTTCCCCTCCGATAAAACACCACCGTCGGTTCTATCCACCACCGTTCAGGCTTCAGCCACACCACCCCGCGGAGCCTCTTATGCAACCGTCGATCGTCGAGGTAAGAGTCTCTTCGATCTTTTTTACGTGCGCTTTATCGATGGTTTATTATACCTAAGAAACAGATCTATATGTTGTTTAATCTGCCAACGTACCCATTCCTAGGTTACATGTGTTCACAATTTGCTTATCCCACCATACCACCATCATCTGTCTAATCTTTTGCTGATGATCAGGGGTATCTACAAGTTGACATGGTGGGAATAGATCGACAGCGCAAAAAACTCACTCGCATCTGGAATTTGCTCACTCTTGTCCTTGTGGCTTGTAAGTTAGTTTTAGATATTTATCCCTTAAGCTTTCATATATGATACTAAATATTGTTAATATGTTCTTACCCAATTCAACTCTGCTTCACTTAACCGTCATCTATCGCGTGCGTATACAAGCAACATTGGTGGCTACAAGAATGAAGGCTTTGTTGAAGTTCTTGCAGCCAAACAAAGTCTCGAGAATCCCGACGGGTTCCAGGTAATTGTTAACAATCAACTGTGAATGAGCTTAGACTCGGTGAGTTGGATTTTTTATGTGTGTGATTTATGTTTGGTTGTGGACAACGAATAGGGTACAGCTGATGTCGTAAGGTAGTATCTATGGTTGCTTGAAGAACAAAATGTGTTGGAATTTTTGGTTCTTGCTGGTGATCATTTGTATCGTATGGAGTATGCAAAGTTTATTCAAGAACATGTTATATATTTTTAACTAATAAGCAAAACTTGAATTGAAATACATTAGCCTGCATAAAGTTGGTAATAAAAAAACATGAGCCAGGATTAAGTCCAAAACTTTGGTCAATGAAGTAGCATGAAGCGGGCACCTATTATGGGAACTAAATCCCAATTAGTTAACATTTTAGACTTTGAGGGGCCATGACATCTCATCTTGACCTTAATTTTGATTAAACTCTTTTTAGGAACTTTTCTAAGTGGCTCCCAATTCACAGGTTTGTGCAAGACAGGTAGGACCTGTGACAAAAAAAAAATTACATCACTTTCTTCAATCCAATGCACTTAAACTACACACCACTCTTTTTTTACTCTAATATGCATTAAGCATAGTGATTAATTTACTATAAAAGTTGCTGAGTTGTCATTCTTTTTATGTAACACGATGTCTAACCCTTTGTACCTTCCTATTTTGTTCTTTTGAACATCTAGAAAATCTAATCTCAATGTCAGTGATGTGGAGCTACCTAGCGGACCTATATATAGAGTAGGATGTCAATTATGCTGGGTTCGATACGTAGATAACAACCCACATATTTATTTGTGTTAACTATTGGAATATATGTTTTTCAGTAATAATGTAATGTTGGAATTGCAAGAATGTAATGTTGGAATTGCTGAGAGAGAAGTTTCCAAAAGCGAATGACTTTGGAAGCGAAGTAATTCCAGGTGCAACTTCAATCGGTCTGCGGGTAAGTATAGGCGCTTACCTTATGCATTTTTCCATTTTTAACGATTTATCATAATATAGGGGCATGCATTTCAGATGTGACACAAACCTAATACGAAATTTGTAGACTTGTGTTTAGATGGTTCTTCTATGCACACAATTAAGACTTCTAATCTCCATCCTCTATGTAGACATTATGGTCAGTTATGTTATTATAGGTATGATTTGAGGATTCTTACTCTTCCTTAAATTTAAAACAGTTGATAACTGCAACAAACATATCCTTGCTAAGTGAACTTTATGTTCATAATGATGATTGTACTATAAAAGTCCGTATCATCAGACTGTGAAGGCAACCAGCCTACAAAACCCCGACTGCAACACTATTTTATGGAATGGTCTTCCTTGATGAGCTGGTAATAAATTAAAACTTTAGATTTCAACTGAATTTTTTAATTATTGTTGTCAATTTATAATATATGATATACATATATATTTATTTTCAGGGAAACAAAATGCAAGCAACTGTAGTTGAAAAATGGTATAAACGGTTTGCAAAGTTTCTTGTGGAGAAGGATTGTTTGATTATTAAAAATCTAAGTATCGTTCAAGATTCTTCAAAGTACAAATATCTTGACAATCCACTCAAAGGAACCCTTATATCTAAAATCATAGTAACCCGTTGCACTGATTTTAGCGGTGCACTATATGCTATTTCATTTACCAGCTTTGAGGTGCTTACAAGATGTGAACTTTCTGAAAACACACCAGTTGGTAAGTAAAGTGTGTGTGTGTATATATATCTGTGTGTATGTTGTTAGTTAAAAATATATAAAATTATATACATCTTAATTATTTTTGTTTAATCGGCAACATGTTCTTCAATCTATAGATATCATTGGCTATATTGGTTTTTACTTCCCAATTGGTGATATCGAGAAAAAAGATGGCACAAAGTAAAAAAAAAATTACTCTTCAACTGAAAGATTTAGAGTAACCACACTTTATTTCCTTTCAGTTTATACCTACTTTATTTAATACTTAATGTTATTAACAGTTACTTAATAAATGAAATATTTTATTTATTACAGGCAAAGAACCATAAGTTTAATTTTATGGGAGTCTTATGCTGAACAAATGTCAGATTATCTTTTGACACACCAAGACGAGACTAATGTGGTGATAATACTTCATTTTGGGATGTTCAAGACTCATGAGGGTTTGAATATTAATTCTTTTCAAGTCTTCTTATAGTTCAAGACACATGAGGGTTTAAATATTAATTCTTTATGATATTCAAAAAATATGTCGTTCCCTTTATAATGGAAATATTACTATATCATCATTTGGTTTTATTCGCCAAACCGTGTAACACATGGGGCTATAAACTAGTGTTTAATATAAGTTAATTACAATTAATTTTCTAGTTGTTTGTTATTTAATATCTTTGTTTTAAATATAATGACCATAAATTACGTTGTAATTACTTTATTCACACACACATTTATATATATAGCTACTATAATAAATAAATAATAAATTAATATTAAATCTTATCATATTTTAATAAAATATTATCCTCAAATCTTAATTGTTAATTTAATATATTTTTAAAACAAATACATCTCTTTTCTAATTATCTTATATTAAATATATAAATAATAAATTAATATTAAATGTTATCCTAATTTTTTTAAAATATAACTTTTTTTATTAATTGGTATACAAAATTATATTTATTCAACTCGTGTAAAACGCGAGGTTTTTAAAAATATAACTTTTTTTGTTATTTACTATACAAAGTTACATTTATATAACACGTGTAATACACGAAGTTTTAAAGATATAACTTTTTATTATTTGGTAGATTTTTCAACCCGAGTATACACGGGTTTTTTAAAGATACGACGTTTTTAGTATTTAATATACAAAATTACATTTATTTAATATGTGTAATACACGTGGTTTTTAAAGATATAACTTTTTTTAGATCTACTCAACACGTGTAACATACGGGGTTTTTAAGGATGTATTATTTTTATTATTTGGTAGATTTATTCAACCCGATTATACACGGGTTTTTTAAAATACGACATTTTTAGTATTTAGTATACAAAATTACATTTATTTAATCTGTGTAATACACATGGTTTTTAAAGATATAAAATTTTTTATTATTTGATATATAAAATTACATTTATTTAACCCGTACAATATACGAGGTTCATAAAGATATAGCTTTTTTTATTTAATATATAAAATTACATTAAAATTCAACCCGTGTAATACACGGGGTTTTAACCTAGTATGTATATATATTAACTAGGTTAGAACCCCGTGTATTACACGGGTTAAACAAATGTAATTTGTATATACTAAATAATATAAAAATATATATATCTTTAAAAATCCCGCTTATTACACGGGTTGAATAAATGTAATTGTATATATTAACAAATAAAACAATATATATTTAAAAATCTCGTTTTTAAATTTTTGGTTTGGTTAATAAGTTGTTTAATATAATTTCTCATAGTTAACAATAAAGATATAGTTTTTTTTATTATTTGGTACATAAAATTACATTTATTAAACCGGTACAATATGGTTTTTATAGATATAACTTTTTATTATTTAATATATAAAATTACAAAGAGTTTTTTCTTTTTCACAATTTATTATATATTTAACCCGTGTAATATATGAGATTTTAACCTAGCAAAACCATAAAGAAATCAAATACATGAAATATAAAATATAAATATAACCTAATACATAAAGAAATATAGAAAAGCCTAAAAAAATAATGCTAAAATAAATAAACATCCATAAAGAAATCAAATACACGAAATATAAAATATAAAAACAACCTAATGCATACAGAAATCAGATCATCATATACATGGAATATACAAAAACCTAAAAGATAATGCTAAAATAAATAAACAGTATTAATTTCTAAAATAATAAAATAGATTTATCTTGGGCTTATTTAAATGGGCCTAACACTTTACGATTTAAAGTTGATTTGAAGTTAAGTTAAGTTTATAGAAATAATTTAGAGTTGATAAGATTTATATTAATTTAATTAATATTTAAAAATTTAAATTAAATAATTCTTACCTATAATTAAGGATGGTCCAGAATAATGACAAGTGTCCCTAACATGGTTTCTTTTATTATATGTATAGATAGATATAGATATAGTTTAATCATAACATCAAATCTTTTAGTTAATATTCCAATAACTTTTATTTTTAAAACCGAGGTTTTTAAGAATTTGATTTTTCATGCCTCATCAATATATATTATTAAATCATTGGTAAAAAAACATCACAAACAACAGTTGTGTTGATTGTCGAAATTTATGAAAAAGTTGATCATGTATTGTTATAGTTTTTTTAATTTAAAAAAAGTGTTATGTGAAATTTAGCGTTTGTGTTTCCCGTTGCATCACGCATGCGTCCCACTAGTATTATTATATCAATATCAACACATGAACTTTTTTTTGGAAATAAAATGTAAACAAAATAGTATTTCATTTGTTAATCACATGCCAAATTTAGATATTTAGTAACCGGTATATAGATAATTTAATACAATTCTCGACACAGGCCATTTCATCCCCCGCATATATAAATACGTATGTTGTAAATACGTATTCTTCGGCTCTTTTTCGTCTCTCTCATCTTTTCCTCTAAACATCTTTTCCTCTAAATGTATGAAATAAACTTTGAAACCTATTGACCTTTTTTCAAATGTTTCGAAAAACACCAATTTTCTCAAATCACACAAACTTTCTACTTATCTCGTTAGTTACCGCCGCTCCAAAACTTCTCATAATCTTTTATTCTTGAATTACAAGATCCGTCGACCGTGATTTAACTGTTTAAAAACAAAGAGATTTTATTATTGGGTTATAATAAAGATTTTTTGTTTCATATCTTGTTTAAATTAATTATCTAAAAAATTATTGTTTTTAATGCTCAAATCATCCCTAAGAGTCTTATTTCCTTTTCCCATCCATCATGATTTTTTTTTTCATATGGGTCTTATGAGGTTTGCGTGTTATTGTCATTTTCTTCAATTCGCGAAAGTTGTTTATTTTGGCATTTTACTGGATTTTGTTTTCCTCCTCCAAAATAAAATATTTAAAATCTCCCCTATTTATCCTTTTTAAATAATTTCCTTTTTCTTTAGATGGAACAATCCGGTTCGGGTTTAGATTCGGATTCGGGCTAATTATCCATCAGTACCCGGAACTAGTGCCCATATACCTTAACATTGGAATTCGACCTCAACAAAATCCCACTTCTTTCTCATCCACAACAATAACTAACTAGTGGCCGGTGGTAATGACGACGACGCTACGGTGGATCACCGTTGTACTTTTTGTCACCAGATGGACGGTGAGTGGGTGGTGTGTTGTGTGTGCGTAAAACAATTTCATGTAGAGTGTTTAAACGAGGGTGAAAACGAAATCAAGTGGAAGTGCACAAGTGTTCGACGAAATGCCGAAACTCTGCATCTGCGAGTAGCGGTCGATGATGACTTGGTGGTCGATGTTGTAAATACAGAATTTTCGATGATGAATAGTGCAAACAAGTATGATCTTTCACTAATCCATGCAAATTATCGTTTGGACGATGCACATGCGAAATATGTAAGGTTATTAGTATAATGCAACTATGCAAGTGTGTGTATTTGTGTATTATGTAAGTCAATTTTCTATAATTGATGTACGAGTAATCTGTAATTTTCGCCTCGTGAATTGAGTAAACATGTAAAAGGTTGAAACTACCCCTTGGTAAAAAAATTACTTTTTTGGATGAAAGTAGTGGCAAATATACCTAAACCATACGGACGAAAATCACAATAACTCTTTTATTATTATATATTTGTTTCTATTTACAACTTTGTGTACCTTAGGGACGAAAATGACAATTTACTCTTATATAATTATATCGTTTCTATTTACAGGATAGGAGTTGGCCAGAAAGTCCAAATTTCCTAAAAAGTGTAAAAAGTCATAAAATACCATAATGTCAACCATAAAACACACCAAAAATCCACAAATAATATGATGAAGATTACTAAAACATCATGTATATGAGTTTTGTGTTGTGTTTTAGATGTTAAGTCTCTGATTGTGGAATGACAAATATTATTGTGTTTTATGTTGTTTAGCATTGTGTGTTTTATATTCATAGTTCTAAGATGGTGTGTTTGAAGTTTTTATGGACTATTAGAGTTTGAATATGGTGTTTTAGTAATATTCATTCTATAATTTGTGAGTTTTAGGTGTGTTTTATGCCTGAAATTATTGTGTTTTATGACTTTTTACACTTTTTAGGAAAAACACACTTTTCGTAGGATCCCCACTCTCTATTTACAACTCTGTGTAATACACGTATCAATAACTTATAATATTTTATTATATAATATACATAAAATTTCCAAGAATTATATATAGTTGTTTCAGTAATAAGCTCTATTTAAATTTTGTCACATGCGGATAGCTATGATTTCATAGTTGTATGTTTGCCTTCCATTCAACAATATTATATTATGGTTTAGGATCAAATACAAAAGCTCCTAAAAATAAAAAGTGTACAAAGGCTTATAAAAATAAACCCATTATACAAAAAAAAAAAAAAAAAAAAAAACTAAACACCCACCACCTTCGAAAAACCTAAACCCCCACCAAAAAAAAAATTATTTGGGTGACGAAAAGTAGCGATTTTTTTTAAATATAAAAAATTAGATGTTTTAGCATTTAATTGTGGGGTTTAACTTTATGGTTTAGTTTTTAGCATTTAGTTTCTTTTTTTTTTTTGGGGGGGGGGGCGTTTAAGTTTTTTTTTTTTTTTTCTGGTGGGGGGGGGGGTGTTTAGGTTTGGGGTGGTGGTGTAGTGAGTTTAGGTTTTAGGTTCTTGAACACTTTTCACTCTATAATGTCTTCTTACCCTTCTTATTTTTGGAAGTCTTTGTAGAATAACTTAACTCATTTTATTATTATACTGTATCATTTAATTATTTATCTTTACTTGTAAATTGATGCAAACTGCTATCGAGTTAGGGATCTTACTATAAGCAGTCTCTCTATTCCTACGGAGTAGAGTTAAGATTGTCTATATCTTACCTTCCTTAGACCATACATTAACTTTGCTATTGATAAGATTTACTGAGTATGGTGATGATAAAGACGACTTGTAAATTGAAGAAAAGCTTTCCTTTCATTATTATTGCCTCTTTTGATTTCCTTTTATTTTAATAGTTATTGGTTTTATCACTCATAACTATTGAGTATTGGCCGCTGTCACTCTAAATTATCACTTTGAATCTCATCACTCTCAACTTAACACTTTGTGTGTTGTGTCACTTCGCAAGTGAACAATTCTTAGTGTTTAACTTGTGTTATTGGTGATATTACACTAACACTTTGTGAATTTCTAATAACTGTAGGTGAATTTGCTCCTAAAAGACAAAAGGAAGCCAAAATCCACTCAACCGAAATGACACAACACACAAAGTGTGTAAGTTTGGAGTGGTGCGAGTCAAAGTGATAGTTGAGAGTGGAAGTAGCTAATACCCAATAGTTGGAAGTGATAAAATCCAATAACCCTATTTTAAATAGCTACTAATTTAATATTCCATACTTAAATATTTTAGTACACGTAACTAGGGATGACAATGAGTCAGGTATGACTAATCCCATACCCGGTTGTAAAATCTTGTCTCATACCCAGCCCATTACCCGTCAGGTATTCACCCATCGAATATCAGGTATACCCATTAGTGTTTTAAGATATTCCCTTTAGGATTTTTATGTGTATCTATATATTTTTTATTTTTCTTTACATTTTTATGTTTTTAAAATCTACACAACATACTAAATTGTGATAAATAACATACATGTTATTATCACCATAAAAATCTTTGAAATACTTAAATATGTAAACATATTATATTATTTTTCTAAAAACTAATTTTGTATTTATAGCATATAAATATTAATAATGTCATCAAAATACATACTACAAAAGAAAAGTTTCTTTTTGAAATAATGAATCTACTAGAATGAAATCATATCACCTCGTATCATATTATATTGTATGTCATTTCATATCATCTCTATGTCATGACGTATTATGTCGTATCATATCATATCTTGTATTATATTGTGTATCGTATCGTATTGTATCATATCATATACTATATCTTATCGTATGGTATCGTATCATATTGTATTGCATTTTATATTATAGTTATTTATTAGTATGATATTATTACTTTAAGTTTCAGGGCCGGCTCAATGTTTTTGGTGGCCCTAAGCGAACTATAAAGTCGACGGCCTTTTGAAGTGATCCTTTTTACGATTCGACATTGAGTTATTGGTATAAAATTATAAAAAAATGATAGAATAATAGGCAAATAGCAATCTGCTTAAATTATCGAAATGTCTGTATTATCAATTGCAATGAAATAATCAGATTATCACAATGCTTATATCATTAATCACAATGAAAAAAACTTATGATAAATCAGATTATGAAAAAAGAAAAGAGAAAAGAAATGGAAATTGGCAGACAAAAAAACCCGCATAGTTACCCTGTTCAAGGATGTTCAATAAAAAGACAAAAAAGATATAAAATGGCTGTTGCTTAGAATCGAACTAGGGACATAAAAGATATAAAATGGCCTATATAATAAAGGAGGGGTTTTCAAACCACTAAACTACAATAAATGTTTGCTTATACAAACAGATTATTTATATTAATACCCACATTAGATTAATATATATTGTTTTTTTTTTCTTCAAAACGGAGGCCCAAAAACTTTTGTGGCCTAAATCCCTAGCTTCACTTAGATGACCTTTGGGCCGGCCCTGTTAAGTTTACATGTGCTATGTTAAAGGAAAACCAATAAATAATGAAATATTAAGCAAAACAAACATTCGAAAACTTTTGTCGTCAAACATATCTAATATGTTAATACATGCTAATTTAGAAATTTAGTAATCGGTATATACATTTAGTACAATTCTTGATACATTTAGTCTGATAATCTATATATACTTAAAAATTTAGTTATATGAACTATTTTACAACCTTCATTAATAAGGCTCATAAATACATTTGTGTACAAGATTGTAATTTTACTATATTTATATACTTAAAAATTTAGTTATATGAACTATTTTACAACCTTCATTAATGAGGCTCTTAAATACATTTGTGTACAAGATTGTAATTTTACTATATTTACAAGTTACGAAGCACCATGTACAAGGATGTGTGAGCTATTTAATCCAAAATTTTAAGACACTGAAGGGTAATTTGCCATCTTCTTCTAGAACCCTAATAGTAAAGACACGACGCTTCACTTCATCTTCCCCCTAACCCCTCCAATCCCATAAAATCCACCACACCCTACATAGCTTCTCTGAAACACCCTAATTCCCAATAAACTCATTTCCATTTCATCTCCATCTTCAATTAACGAATCAAAATCCAGTGCGATGTCATCGGAGATCGAGGTGGTGACGATTAGTGTCCAGTTTTACCAGATCAACCAACGGGTACAGAGCCATCAAGAACAGGCTATTCACAAAAATCCATGGAGAAACAAACGAATGTGAGGAATGAAGTTCGATTTTTATCCGTCAAGGTAGGTTTTGCTGAAGCCGGATCATCACATGCTGTTTCCAGAGTTGAACTACAGGTTTAGGCATTTTACTTTGAGCCGGGACCCATGTGACAATAAATTAAAATTGATATGCGATATATGTAAAATTGTTGTCTTTGTTGTATCAGTTCTGATTCCTGAATGTGTAACTTGAAATGATTGCTTCACCATCATCTTCAATCGTTGGTTTCCACAGAAAACGACTGATGGATTCTAGGCGACGACGATGAACACCTGGCGGCGATGGTGGATCGATTTAGTGACGAACTTGGTTGTGGTGGTGAATGGAAACAACGGTGGATTGAACACCGACGGTGACGGCGAAATAGGATTCCCACGGGTATTTTGGTGACCGAAGTAAGATCACTTCGTCTCTCATCTGTTCCTATTTATGATTTTAAGTTCTTTAGAATTGATCTTAAGGTTTTATATGTAGGATTATATTTCTTGATTGAATGATGAAAATAGTTTGTTGAAGGAAAAACTTGATGCAGCAAATAACTAATTTGGATCTAAGGTAGGCTTAACGTTATGTAGTTCTTTGATTTCTTTTATTTTGTTACTTTTTTATGGGTTTTGAGTGTGTACAAAATACTAGGTAGTCTGGGGTTTATAAACGTATTGCAGGTATTATCATAGTTGTGTGTAAAGAACACTTTTTCATTTTTGTTAATTTGGGTGATTAGATAATTCGGATGGTGTTGCCTGGTTTTTGTTATAAAAAATGAATTTGAAGATGAGGATGGTAGTATAAGTATGGAACTTATATACTTTTCGGTTATTCGGAACCATTCTAAGATACTTTTTTACATTAAAAGTTGCAAATTACGTTCCTCATGACCAGCTTTTATCTATGTTGGGTTGTTTAATGACTGGTCGATCCAGAGTTTTATGCATTTAAATGGATCACACTTATATTTACCCAAGAATTTATTTTTGCGGACATTCTTCACATCTGTGACACACTGTTAAGTTACCCAGGAGGTCCTCATGAATGTTAGTGCACTGTTTTTACATTGAAAGGGTGAAAAGAATGACATGGGTTTTCAAAACCCCCCATTGCTTCAAAAGGCGCATTGTTTACATACAGCGCAGCTGAGGTCTACTTTTTGGCAAACATTTTACTAGACGGGGCAATCTTGACCCAAAACCTTCCAAGTGGGTCACTTTGGGTTGCTTTTTAAATTATATGGGTTGATTTGGGTAAGATATTTTCACTCAATTGGTCAAAATGGGTCAATTAAAATTTCATCTCATATACTTCCGGGTTAAAACGGGTCGACAACTTCAAAGAAATGGATCAATAATCAAACAAGTAAGAATGGTAAAGATGAAAAGGTATGAGTCCGTAAGTAAGAACAGATCAACCAAGTATGAGTGATACGTTTAAATTCGTGAGACAGATTTAAAACATAAAAAGGATGAAATTAACCTACATAAGAATGTGTTGACAGTTTAACCATGATGGAGTCAAACGGGTCATATTAGTAAGTATAAAGTAAATGGATTTCTTTTCCATCTTTAACCTTTTGACCCTTTCTCTACCCACTATTACTTACAGCTCTTTATTTCTTTAATACTAGCCTTTATTTCTTTCAGTAATTGTGTTTTAATACTAGCACTTATCGACTACCTTATAAGAATGGGTAAAGCTCTTCTTTTTGATATTTTTGATGAGGTTTCAATAAAGGTAAAGCTTTTCTTGAAATCATACGAGTGGGGGGATAACGGCAACACAGATCATCAATCAACCAATAAAAAAAACCCCTATTTTCTTATTCAAATCACCCACAACACTGCAAATTCAACAACTTTTTCAAATCTTCTCGATTGATTCACACTATGAGCAATTCAAGACTCTAAAGATCACCACTTTAACAACAATCTCAAGAAACAGAGATATTCAGGTGCTGTCAATTTGAATTTTATAGAGTTTAATTACTTTAAGATCTTATTAGTGGCTGCCCCATATGCTTTTATCTTCTTTTTATGTAATTATTATTATTATTGTTGTTGTTCTAGATCCCTATCGATTTGTTTGATTAATTCTTCATATGGGTGTTTGTAAATTGCATTGTTTTATTGTGCCTCTTTGAATATCCCTGTCATTTAATATCATTCGTTAGGATATGATTAATTTGTAGACAGTTGAACGGTCTTTGGTTATGCTATAAGATTGCCGGCTTTGTTATGTTTGTAGGTTGATCCCTATCGATTTGTTTGATTAATTCTTCATATGGGTGTTTGTAAATTGCATTGTTTTATTGTGCCTCTTTGAATATCCCTGTCATTTAATATCATTCGTTAGGATATGATTAATTTGTAGACAGTTGAACGGTCTTTGGTTATGCTATAAGATTGCCGGCTTTGTTATGTTTGTAGGTTCATAGTTTCCTTTCCTCCTCTATTGCCATGGCCAACCCCCTTAGTTTGCAAACGTCCAACGGTGGTACAAGCAGTCATATGTTCCTTAGTGAACTCTGTGAAGGGAGCACCGGACCTATCATGATAATGGTTTGTAGAAAATGGGACGTGACAAGTGTTAACGGCAGGTACATGAGCACCGACTATATTGTCACTGACATAAAGGTAGTTTTTTACCCTCTGCTATCCCACATTCTTACGCTTTTCTACTTTTGATTCTGAAACAAAAATCTACGCCTTTATTTGCGCAGGGAGGTGTGATGCATTGCACCGCAAGGAATAACATTGCCCACTATTTCTTTGACAAACTCAAAAAGGGCGGTGTATATTTGGTTAACGGTTTCGCCGTGCAACCTACAAATATGTATCGGGTTCTTAAAGACAGCCCCTTTGTGATTGGGTTGCATGGTTCGACAACTGTGAAACGGGTTGATGATGACGGCGGTCGTTTTGAACTATTATACTTAAAAATTTAGTTATATGAACTATTTTACAACCTTCATTAATAAGGCTCATAAATACATTTGTGTACAAGATTGTAATTTTACTATATTTATATACTTAAAAATTTAGTTATATGAACTATTTTACAACCTTCATTAATGAGGCTCTTAAATACATTTGTGTACAAGATTGTAATTTTACTATATTTACAAGTTACGAAGCACCATGTACAAGGATGTGTAAGCTATTTAATCCAAAATTTTAAGACTGAAGGGTAATTTGCCATCTTCTTCTAGAACCCTAATAGTAAAGACACGACGCTTCACTTCATCTTCCCCCTAACCCCTCCAATCCCATAAAATCCACCACACCCTACATAGCTTCTCTGAAACACCCTAATTCCCAATAAACTCATTTCCATTTCATCTCCATCTTCAATTAACGAATCAAAATCCAGTGCGATGTCATCGGAGATCGAGGTGGTGACGATTAGTGTCCAGTTTTACCAGATCAACCAACGGGCACAGAGCCATCAAGAACAGGCTATTCACAAAAATCCATGGAGAAACAAACGAATGTGAGGAATGAAGTTCGATTTTTATCCGTCAAGGTAGGTTTTGCTGAAGCCGGATCATCACATGCTGTTTCCAGAGTTGAACTACAGGTTTAGGCATTTTACTTTGAGCCGGGACCCATGTGACAATAAATTAAAATTGATATGCGATATATGTAAAATTGTTGTCTTTGTTGTATCAGTTCTGATTCCTGAATGTGTAACTTGAAATGATTGCTTCACCATCATCTTCAATCGTTGGTTTCCACAGAAAACGACTGATGGATTCTAGGCGACGACGATGAACACCTGGCGGCGATGGTGGATCGATTTAGTGACGAACTTGGTTGTGGTGGTGAATGGAAACAACGGTGGATTGAACACCGACGGTGACGGCGAAATAGGATTCCCACGGGTATTTTGGTGACCGAAGTAAGATCACTTCGTCTCTCATCTGTTCCTATTTATGATTTTAAGTTCTTTAGAATTGATCTTAAGGTTTTATATGTAGGATTATATTTCTTGATTGAATGATGAAAATAGTTTGTTGAAGGAAAAACTTGATGCAGCAAATAACTAATTTGGATCTAAGGTAGGCTTAACGTTATGTAGTTCTTTGATTTCTTTTATTTTGTTACTTTTTTATGGGTTTTGAGTGTGTACAAAATACTAGGTAGTCTGGGGTTTATAAACGTATTGCAGGTATTATCATAGTTGTGTGTAAAGAACACTTTTTCATTTTTGTTAATTTGGGTGATTAGATAATTCGGATGGTGTTGCCTGGTTTTTGTTATAAAAAATGAATTTGAAGATGAGGATGGTAGTATAAGTATGGAACTTATATACTTTTCGGTTATTCGGAACCATTCTAAGATACTTTTTTACATTAAAAGTTGCAAATTACGTTCCTCATGACCAGCTTTTATCTATGTTGGGTTGTTTAATGACTGGTCGATCCAGAGTTTTATGCATTTAAATGGATCACACTTATATTTACCCAAGAATTTATTTTTGCGGACATTCTTCACATCTGTGACACACTGTTAAGTTACCCAGGAGGTCCTCATGAATGTTAGTGCACTGTTTTTACATTGAAAGGGTGAAAAGAATGACATGGGTTTTCAAAACCCCCCATTGCTTCAAAAGGCGCATTGTTTACATACAGCGCAGCTGAGGTCTACTTTTTGGCAAACATTTTACTAGACGGGGCAATCTTGACCCAAAACCTTCCAAGTGGGTCACTTTGGGTTGCTTTTTAAATTATATGGGTTGGTTTGGGTAAGATATTTTCACTCAATTGGTCAAAATGGGTCAATTAAAATTTCATCTCATATACTTCCGGGTTAAAACAGGTCGACAACTTCAAAGAAATGGATCAATAATCAAACAAGTAAGAATGGTAAAGATGAAAAGGTATGAGTCCGTAAGTAAGAACAGATCAACCAAGTATGAGTGATACGTTTAAATTCGTGAGACAGATTTAAAACATAAAAAGGATGAAATTAACCTACATAAGAATGTGTTGACAGTTTAACCATGATGGAGTCAAACGGGTCATATTAGTAAGTATAAAGTAAATGGATTTCTTTTCCATCTTTAACCTTTTGACCCTTTCTCTACCCACTATTACTTACAGCTCTTTATTTCTTTAATACTAGCCTTTATTTCTTTCAGTAATTGTGTTTTAATACTAGCACTTATCGACTACCTTATAAGAATGGGTAAAGCTCTTCTTTTTGATATTTTTGATGAGGTTTCAATAAAGGTAAAGCTTTTCTTGAAATCATACGAGTGGGGGGATAACGGCAACACAGATCATCAATCAACCAATAAAAAAAACCCCTATTTTCTTATTCAAATCACCCACAACACTGCAAATTCAACAACTTTTTCAAATCTTCTCGATTGATTCACACTATGAGCAATTCAAGACTCTAAAGATCACCACTTTAACAACAATCTCAAGAAACAGAGATATTCAGGTGCTGTCAATTTGAATTTTATAGAGTTTAATTACTTTAAGATCTTATTAGTGGCTGCCCCATATGCTTTTATCTTCTTTTTATGTAATTATTATTATTATTGTTGTTGTTCTAGATCCCTATCGATTTGTTTGATTAATTCTTCATATGGGTGTTTGTAAATTGCATTGTTTTATTGTGCCTCTTTGAATATCCCTGTCATTTAATATCATTCGTTAGGATATGATTAATTTGTAGACAGTTGAACGGTCTTTGGTTATGCTATAAGATTGCCGGCTTTGTTATGTTTGTAGGTTGATCCCTATCGATTTGTTTGATTAATTCTTCATATGGGTGTTTGTAAATTGCATTGTTTTATTGTGCCTCTTTGAATATCCCTGTCATTTAATATCATTCGTTAGGATATGATTAATTTGTAGACAGTTGAACGGTCTTTGGTTATGCTATAAGATTGCCGGCTTTGTTATGTTTGTAGGTTCATAGTTTCCTTTCCTCCTCTATTGCCATGGCCAACCCCCTTAGTTTGCAAACGTCCAACGGTGGTACAAGCAGTCATATGTTCCTTAGTGAACTCTGTGAAGGGAGCACCGGACCTATCATGATAATGGTTTGTAGAAAATGGGACGTGACAAGTGTTAACGGCAGGTACATGAGCACCGACTATATTGTCACTGACATAAAGGTAGTTTTTTACCCTCTGCTATCCCACATTCTTACGCTTTTCTACTTTTGATTCTGAAACAAAAATCTACGCCTTTATTTGCGCAGGGAGGTGTGATGCATTGCACCGCAAGGAATAACATTGCCCACTATTTCTTTGACAAACTCAAAAAGGGCGGTGTATATTTGGTTAACGGTTTCGCCGTGCAACCTACAAATATGTATCGGGTTCTTAAAGACAGCCCCTTTGTGATTGGGTTGCATGGTTCGACAACTGTGAAACGGGTTGATGATGACGGCGGTCGTTTTGAACGCTACCCTTTCCTGCTTACGGTGTTTAATATTAATAGTAAAACGGTAATATTAATAGTAATAATAGTAATAAATAAATAAATAATAATAATATTTTTTATATTTTTTAATAATAATAGTGTTAATACCTTCGATCGACCTACGAACACGAGTAGGTAGGCGGCTAGGGGGCGGCGGGGCTGCGCCTTTTTGATTAAAGACGCTAATGATTATTATTATTAATAATACTAATTAATAGTAATAATAATAATATACAAATAGAATAATAATTAGTAATGTTAATAAATGAGTGTGAAAAGAATATTCTAAATTATACATGTTAATTTTTTTAAGACCAACTTAAAGCAGATTATAGACACGACACAGTTATTACAGTTAGATGTTACCGGTTCATATAATCAGTATGCTACGTGTTTTAAAATAATTAATGATGTGATTCATTTAACATAGGTAAAACAGCAAAGTAAAAGTTCCTAAAAAAATGTATTCTGATTATAAATTTATGTCGTTTTGGTAAGTTGATCATAACAATAACAATACCACAGGGTTTGTAGTATGGGTGCAATGTGGCCATTAAATCATAAATGCAATACTTGGCGTTTTTATTTGGTGAGGGTAGAGCAGGCGATATGTTTTGTTTGCTAACATGGGTCGTGTTAATATCGGGTACACTATCATATTTAGCTAAACATGTAATATACGACATAAAGGAAAAGTTGCACAACATTGACATGTTTAGCATGATATTTGGCAAGTGGGGTTACATGCTGTTGACATACTTTTAACATGATTCAAAACAACAAGTTCAATAGCATAAAGGAATGTATACATTTAACTTGAAATAGTAACCAGTTTTCATATAAAAGGTTTTGGGCCCAATATATTTACAATGATTAAGATCCATACCTATTTTATAAAAAATAAATTTAAATATATAGAGAAAAATATTTGCCTCGAAAATTACCGGGCTTGGCTGATCGTCCAGCTCACACTACCCTGGAGCCGACGATGCTAACACCACATATGAGTCTTTATGTTGAACATATATGTCACATGTTCATATTAATATTGTCATTGAACCAAAGAGTGCATTTCATAATGCGAGACCATGTATACCTGGAGCCGAGAATTGCTAAAACAGAAAAGGAAAAGAAAAAAAAAGCAAAAGGCGGGCCGCCGAGTTCAGTAAAAAGAAAAATAGCGACCGAATACCGAGAATTAGTAAATTAGAATTGCAAATAATTCAAAATAATTGAATATATATTTGTGTGAAAATAATCAGTTCATATATACCTGCATTGGTTATTGCTAAAGGATTTTATGTATCCAAAATGGGCAGTGGCGTGTGCACGTTTATTTATAACGGTAGAGGTAATAAATGGAGACGTTACTGTATAACCATATCCCCGCTAATTTCTTAAAATACCTAGGTTGATTATTTAATGACTCTTTGTCTCATTCTATTTCAGATGTCATCGGATATGTTACTGAGGTAGGTGCGCCATCTGTGAACGCTTCGGGTTCACGCACAGTCGAATTCAGTCTAACGAATGAACGGTTAGTAACACGTTCCTATTGCCTACGCATCCTTCTCTCCCAATGTGACAACTGAGACTTTTATTCTAATCGGTGTTTTGTAGCAAGCGCCAAGTCAGAGTGACACTGTGGGGCCACCTTGGTGATGTTATGATTCAGAGGTAGGGTGAGAACCCACCCGTTTACTCTCTTATCTTGTCTTCCATGAGTGCGAAGTTCTACCTCGGTACATTTGTTTCCCGTTACATGTCTGCTTACCATTGAAGTTGTTATATTGTTTTAACTTTTTTCTTGCCTGGCGCAGGCACCCTATGTTTGTCCAGCTCAACATCGACTATGCTCATCGATTCGGACGAGATACCTGCGCTGCAGTCTTTCAGGGCGTCCATCAGGTATTATTACACCCTCAACTAATTACCCTCTGCTTACCTGTGTTGCTGTCACACCCCGATTTCCACGTGTTTCACCGGTGGGCCCGGTGGGGGATTACCGTGACGTAGTTGGCAACAATATAGTCAAACCACACAATTATATAAATGCACAGCGGAAGCTTTAAAGATAAATATATACTTCAACCTCTGGTGGTAATATCAAATATATTACAGAAGTCGAATGTATCCACAGCGGATCAAAATAATAAAATATTGTTCATTCAGATACGGCATCGAGTTTGCGAGACTATTCGTGATGCTTAGGAAGCTAATACCAGCCAATTTCGTATAGTACCTGCACTTAATCTTTTTGGGGAAAATACGTCAGTTTACACTGGTAAATACATTCAACTGACACATTTGAAAATGTTTATTAAAATTGATTTGAATGCACAAGGCACAAACTCTTTTATAACTTGGGAAAATTATTAAAATCTTGTGAACGTATTATATGTTCTTTTATGCGTTCAGTAGCCCGGGTCATGCCGGGTTAAAGATTAATAGACACACCACATTGCGTAAAACCGTAGTATAGAAACTAACGGCTACGTCTTTTAATTTAAGTGTCGACAATATATACCGGGTGTACGCCTACACCGGGATGTCGATGGTCGTGGCCATTTCGTAAAATGATGCCAAGGATATCCGGGACAACGGTCATTAACCCCCCAAAGGCTTTTAAGAAACAAAACTGTTTAAATGAGCCGATAATAATATTTAATTAACCACCTAAGCGATGGAAGATATGATGCTCAATCAAGCGGTAAATATTATACCGTATCCCAAGCCCGTATAGGGGAAATAAGTTAAAAGTATTTACCTTTGCAAGTATTATTCCTTAATTTGATTAAATCACCGATAGCTTTTACTGGGCTCCTAATCTGGAACGAAGGTTTTAATTAACCTCTTAGAATCCTAACGGGTCTTTATATTGGCCGTAGCCTAGACCGGTTGGTTCCGGAATATAAATGTGGTTTAATCGCGCGAAAAGGCGAAAACCGAGAATGGAATGTGATTCTGCCCCAAACAAGTTCAGAGACTTGTTTTATGTGGGTTCAAGGTTCACATTCTGGATTTTGGGGTCAAAATAATATAATTTGACCCGTATTGGCTAATTTATGAAAACTAGTTTCATAAGCCGAACCGTGCGCGCAATAGGCGAAACGGTTAACCATGAGAGTCTTACGCTTATTTCCTAAGTCAATGTGCCTTAAAGAGGTTGTGGTATCAGTAGGATACCTTCCGTGATGCCCGTAACGAGTTTGAGTTAATATTGCGCCCCGTAGGGGTTTTCCGGTCATTTTAAAGACTTTTAAAGAGCTTTTCGAGTTCTACAGGAAATCTGAGTTTCCCGAACAGTTTATAAAGTCTATAATACTTTATTTATTATTTAAAATCAGTAGCAACTGGAATCGGGTCAAAAGACCTTGTAGAACTCATGTTTTGGCCGAAAATGGCATATTCGGTATTTACCGAACCGTAGCCATAACCGCAGGTTATGAGCAAGGTAAAAATTATTAAAAATCTTCAAAATTCCAAAAATATTAATTTATAACAGTGGGTAAACGTTTTGGTGACGAAATCTTGGTTTAGATAGGCGTTATGCTAATTGCGCCGTTTATTACAAAAGTTTACTTTAATTGCGCTATTTAGCATAACTCTCATTCTAGACCTCGGATTGACGTGAAACTTTAAGGACATGCTTATAATTTAGTAAGCAAGGTTATGGTCCGTTCACGTGTCCGAAATACTCGTTTTATTTTTTAAAAGGCCGTTACGGTCAACTTTTAGGCGATTAACGGAAATGCGTAAAAGACTCGGACAAAGCATGAACCGGTCACAGAGGTCTATACCATCATGTAACCTGGTCCTAAGAGAGTCCTAAGGCATATCTATACCTTACTAAAACGGGTCAGAACTGAAGTCAAAGCAAAAGTCAAACTTTTGCGACATTCGGCTCCGAACCGGTTCAATATAGCAAATGGTCGATTCAAACGAGCGCAAACAAGTTTATATACTTATTATCATGTTTTATGAGTGTCTAAACAGGTTCCATAGTATATACATTACAGATTATGCATAAATCGCAAAAATAGCTTTCTGTTGACTTTTTAACCGTTCGTTTGACTCGACATTTGAGCTAGTTAGAGTGGTGATCAGAGGGAACCCTTTTAGAGGTTTATTACCCACATTAATACCAACTCATAACTACTTTTGATTCATCATAAGACTGAACCATCACGGATTTATTTTAAAGTCAAACCGTATTTACGACGGTTTGGTTTTTAGCTATTTACTAAGCATAAATTAAATCACAAAGGATCTAATGGACTTACAGAAGTTATGACTTGCTTAGAGAACAAAGAATGATGCTTGAGAGCCTTTAGAATGACCAGATAAGTGTTGTTGAGTTGTGATGAAAGTTATGAGCATAAGCATGCTATTTATAGCCAAAGTCAAGGCCTAAGATCATCACACAACACTCTACAACTGATCATGGATGGTTGGCATGTGTCCTAGAGGGTTATGGGTCGAGTAGGGGGCGCCCATGACTCTGGAGAACCCATACATTATTGCCTTGCCGCTTAAAAGAGCCAACAGCCATAATTCTGTCGCTGGGCATCGCTTACGGACCGTATGGCTTTGGCCTTGCGGTCCGTAAGCCACAGGCGGATCCGGTGCAATCATTCCCCCTCCTTACGGTCCGTAAGGCATACCCTTTACGGTCCGTAAGGGGTTAAAAATAAATCTTTTTAAATCTTTTAGTAATGATTAATAAAATCTTGGTAATTAATTACCCGACCTTTCGGGTTTGAAGGGGTAACTTTGCGATATGGCCCTCGGTTAATTACAATTAAGGACCTCGCGTTATTTACCCGTATCGTTAAGCCCCTGGTTAATTTATTTATTATTCAGAAGGCCTTAAATTATATTATTGACGCTTTTAACCCTTCTCGTACGAATCTGATAATAACTTTCTCGTTTTTAAAATGGAACTTCGCGGAATCTATACAGTATATTCTAGTGAGCGTATAATACTGTTACAAAGCCTTGGGAACGTTAAAGGGTCACTCAGAGGTATAATTAAACATGTTGACACAGCTAACCCCTGTGGTTTGTAATCTCTCACTTTCTTCCGCGTTTCGCTTCCGTACGATCTATGATTTACTCGTTTGAAGGTTCAAGCATTATTTAGGGTTACTATACAGTATATTTACCCTTGATTGACATTTATAACCCTCGAATTTATATATTTTCAAGGTTTGTCAATGTTAGTCCTTTATTTAATATCAATGCCACGTGTAATCAATTGACACGTGTTAACACATTATTGGACACAAAAATTCGAGGTGTTACAGTTGCACTGTTCTGTGCTTTGCCTGACTATTTGTATGCGTTTCCCAGCTGTGTTGCCGTCGACGGTACCAGCAAGCCAATTACCGAGGATGTAGCCTGTGTTGGCACCCTAAGTGAGCTTTTGGACAAGGTGCGTGGCGACAAGAGTAAAAAGAAGGTACGCTACTAACTTACTTTACAACTTAGACCCCACTTAGGCCTACGTATGCCACATGAATGAATGTGATCGGAGAATGAATGAATGAATGCGATTGGAGAATATTAACGGCCACATGATACCTTTTCCTTTTGTGGGACCCATTTTCAAAAATGGTCCAATAATCTGCCTTGTGGAAGTTTCACCTATAATTGATTGATTTCCATAAACAATGTAATTGTTCATATTTATATTTAGATAACCGTCTACATAAATGTTTCGTGCTTTTCCTTCGCAGGCCTGCTTATGCAGATTCGGATTCAGAAGAAACAGTTGACAGTGACCCACATGAAAGGTATACCGTCTGCACTTAGTGTTAATAATGAAAACCTATACTACTTTTCGATGCATATATACGTAAACATAGAATACTATTTTTAATAGTTTTCTTTTCGTTATTTCACTGCAGTCAGTTGGCTGGTGATGAGATTGGGGATGACGGTGGCATGCATTAGCTAAAGTTTGGTCTATGTGTTATCCAATAAGATAGGAAGGCGTGCGAGAGTTTATGCGTTTTTCCTTTTTCTGTTTCATGTTTTTTTTTCTTGGAAGACATCTTTTTCCACTTCTTTTTGGCCGACAAGTTTTGCCAAGGAAACAACTTATGGTCCATGGTTTAATAAAGTTTAAGCACACCCCTTTGTAGGCGTATTGTCTTACATGTTATGCACCGGCCGTGTCAGACGTCTTAACTCGAACAAACAATAGCTATTATGCATGCCGTGCATCGCACGGGCTTTCTCCCTAGTACATGTCAATTTTAGACATTTAGTGATCGTACATACACTATTTAATACAATTCTTGATACATTTAATACGTTAATACATGCCCGTTTAGACATTTGCCAATGATCTCTAGATCAAGTGGTGGAATATTTACATTTCTTTTGAGAGATGTAAGTTCAACTCTCACTTGGTGCAAAGTGAGGCACTGGTGGGCAATGATAGGAGACCCAGGGAACCCTGAGTTGGATCCTTGAGCCAAATGGGTTTTACCGGTAATTTCACCCGCCAAACGGGTTTTACCGGTAATTTCACCGTCGTGCCTACGGGCGGGTGGGTTACCGGGTTTCCCCGGAATTGGTGGTGGACTCGGGTTACTCTCGGAGTACTCCGTTTATCCAGCGGGTATCCCGAGAATGTTCGGGATTGATTCTGTTGGGCGATTAAAAAAAAGTAATTGATATATACACAGTTTAATACAATTCTCTATACAAGTCACATCATCCACCCCACTAATCTCGATTTGTACATAATTTAATACAATTCTCTATACAAGTCACCTCATCTACCCCATATATAAATACGTTTGTTGCAAGTGTGTATTCTTCATCGCTTTCCGTTTCACTTATCCTTTTCTCTAAATGTATTACATTCACCTTGAAACTTTTCGACCTAGTTTCAAATGCTTGAACACCCAATACCCATTCCTCCCAAACCTTATACTTTCCCCGTTGGTTATCCATCCAAAACTTTCCATAATCTTTTATTTATGATTTTCAAGATTATGGACCGTGATTCAAGTGTTTAAAAACCAATACATGCTTAATTCAAAAAATCCACCCTCTCTTTACTATTAATTATCTCAAAAACTTTATGTGTGTTTTCTTTTTTCTTCAGTAAAGTGCAATTTGCGTCCATGTAGTATGGGCAAAAATCAACTATAGTCCCTATTTAAAAAAATGGAAACCTACGCCCCTGTGGTTAGAAACACACTTCAAGTCCCCGAGGTATGTTGTTGTTAGTTTTACCGTTTTGAAAATAGCTGAAAAGTCTATTTTCCCTTTGATTTTATTGTGAAAAGTCTATTTTACTCCTATAAAAACCCTAGAATTTTATACCCAGAAGAACACATCTCAAAATCAAATTGTCCGACCACATACCTTTCGAAATCCAGGTAGAAATTATCAAAAGACTTGAAGTAAAGTCTTTATTACAAGTCAAATTGGTGTCAAAATAAGACTTTCATCGATAGTCCATATTTTATTTCTGGTTATGGGATCCGTGACACTTAGCCACCTTGTATATGCTAATAAGGTATGAAGATCTGGTTAATGGAGAGGAAACGTATGATTTTTCCTTGATGATAATCAATCAAACTAATGGGAAAAAGTTCTCGGATGAATTAATTATCATCAAGAAAAGAAACATATGTTTCCTCTCCGTCAACCAGATCTTCATACCTTATAAGCATACGAGGTGGCTGAGTGACACAAACCTTATAACCAGAAATAAACTCTCGACTGCGGATGAAAGCCTTCTAGGATTTTGACACCAATCTGACTTGTAACAAAAACTTAACTTCAAGTCTTTTGATAATTTCTACCTGGATTTCGAAAGGTATTCAGACAATTTGATTTTGAGATATGTTCTTCTAGGATGAAATTCTAGGGATTTTATAGGGGTAAAATATACTTTTCAGAATAAATTTTAGGTAAAATAGACTTTTCAACCATCTTCAAACGGTCAAACTAACGACAATATACCTCAGGGACTCAGAGGGTGGTCTAACCACCGGGACATGTTCTTCCATTTTTTTTTTCAAATAGGGGCTCAAGTTGATTTTTGCCTCATACCACAAGGACGCAAATTGCACTTTACTCAAGAAATAGGAAGACACACAACCTTTTAGAGATAATTAATGTAATATTCAAAAAAATAAATAAATAATAATAATTATATAAAAAAAATCAACTACAATTTATTTTAAACGTTTAAATTGTTTAATTGAATTTAAATTGGGAAATAAAATTATTTTTTTTTATCCAAAGAAGATATTGAGGAATCAAACAATCAGTTTCATCCACCAACTATTTGAGTCCATCTCTTTTGATAATTCACAACAAACTCATCGGAGAAGTCGGTTGTCATGCATATTCTGTTTTGACCTATGATTATTTAAAATCCTTGAACTATCAATAGCTTTTCAAAAAAAAAAAAAAAAATCCTTCTTCAAACATGTTGTTTCCGTTTTGGCGGAAACCCACCGCCTACGAGCACCTTTGCCCCACCATCTGAAACAGTCGACATCACCACCGCCATCGATCCAAACCAGTCACAGCCACGCTACGGGTACCGGTTGCCTCACTCTCCCGTGACCGCATCGCCGCACAACCTTACCGCCAAGAGCCGTTCGCCGCCGTGACCATCTCGTGTGATTCACATTCTGTTCGGGTCATTCTGACTCACGATCAGCCTCCGCACAACCACCGGAAGCTCGCCGTCGCATTCCGCAGTGACAATCGCGGCCACTACTTCTGTTCAATCACCGCCACTGTTCGATCAACGTCAACCCACACCAATCCATTTGTTTTTGCTCTGCTTCTATCGACTATAAATATATATACATATTCGAGGTAATGTTTCCGAACCTAGTTTATCACATTTGTTCTATAAGACTACGTTCGTTTCCGGCGACTAATTATAACTCCTAAACATCCTCGATGCTGAGTCATAAACTAGGTGTATTTCATTATTTATAGGAATCTTGGATATAAAATTGTATGAAGAAATAAATGGCAATATATATGTGTTTTGAACTGGGTATATGAAAACTTGTGTGAAATGAATGTGTGTGCATGTGGAGTTTGTTCTAGTTTTGAATCTGATGTATATATGTATTGTGTGTGTGAGAGTTTTGTCTTTTGTGTGTGCATGGTGTGTGTTCTTGTGTGTGTGGGGGAATCATGGAACATGCATGATTATTATTACTATTTTATATATGGTTATGATTTTGAGTCACCAACTTCAATGATCACAATGTATCTGACTTCATAAACACCTATTATTCCAAAAAGCTTATTTAACTTCAAAATCTTTTGATGTTTAGTTTATATATATATATATATATATATATATATATATTACCCTACTAGATGGAAATTGATATAAGCTAACATATATGTGTATGCATATTATATAAACTTATGGAGCATATTATATTTGTAAATAAAATGTTAATAAACTCAAACTTAAACCTTGGTCGTCGGGAACTTTTTAATAAACGAAATAATGTTCATCAAACTGATCTGGGTTATAGCGGGATTATAGGTTCTTGACTTTTTGAGATCGACTTGATTAATTGGCTTCGCTTTGCTTGCTAATAAGGTACGGATTCTGTTTTCTTTTCATCGTAGTATACTTTTATATTTTCGTTACTCGTTGGTACAGATTCCTGTCCTTATCAGCATAGTATTTTATTCATATCCGTTACTTTGTAGTACGGGTGTTTTCGTTAGATGGTTCGGTTCGTATTGTTATATGATTGGTTTTTGTTGTAGCATGCAATAGATCTTAGATTTTGTGCTCGTTATTGCATGATCCCTTTAGACTTATGTCAAGATACTTTTATTTCTGATACGCTTTGTACTCTGTCACCCGAGCAATTATACGTTAAGACTTGTCGTTGGGGCGTCAACGACATGGCACTCATCGTGACGGTGCGTAACTAAAGTTCACGGCGTTTCTAGTTTGTGCTTGTGTAGCACATGTCCCCTAGAGGCGAATAGATCGATCTTAGCTTTGACTCCTGACTCCTGACTCCTGTTGAGATGGAATAATGTTGTACGCCTACACGCACCATCTCGGCGCATGGACTATGGCCATGCATGCCTCTGTTTAGGCTCGTGGGTGCTTCTACATTACGTGACCTGTTTTACTGTTATATGTTGTCACGTATGTCTTGTCTCTGTTATGATATGTTTGATATGATTATATGCATCTGATTATGTTCAGTATCTGTTATCTGTTCAGTATAAGTTTTGGGATTCAAGTTATAAAAGTATTTGTTTGGGTGCCATCTTTTGGATTTGTTAGTGTCGATACCGATCCGTTTTGCTTCTGTATACCTGCCTTACTTTTACTGTTGATTTCTCTGTTACTGGGCAACTTTTTGGCTCAGCCGTAGTTTTTTTTCTTGTGTTTGTCTTATTTGTTTGACATGTAATTTGGGAAACGTGGGGAACAAGTGAAGAGTGTCGTGAAGATAAAGATTTATTTGTATTTCAGTAATGTAATGAAAATGTAATTAGGATCTTTTGATTTCAACGTTATGGATTGGTTTTAGTTTTGATATCTGTATGAGTGACACGTCAGCCTGTCCAGGTTGGGGTGTTACAATTAATAGCAAAGAGAGAGTGGATTTTTTTGTCTATCTCTAAAGACCAACACCTAACCCAACCCAACCCAACCCAACCCATGACCACCTGAATCAAAGCATACAAACCTCACATGTTGACTCTCGAGCTTCAAACAAGGGTGGCCTTCGTGTTAAGCTTAAATGATTCAGATATTGTACAAGTAAAACGTAAGGACGATGACCCGCAGGTTTAGAGATTAAACGGTTCAGTTCGTTTTGAGTTTTTGGGTGTAGTAATATATGTAACATACAAGTTACAAATGTAATAATATTAAAGAGTAAATTACAAAAATCGTCATTTATATATGTCACTTCTTACAAACTGTGTTCTTTATCTTCAATAATTACAGAAAACGTACTCGATGTTTGCAAACCCCTTGCAAATTATGTCCTTTAGCCCTAACTCAATTAATTTTTTGTGGTTAAATCTGAACAAATAAACCCAATTAAGAATAAGAGAACGAATGGTGGTGAAATCTTGTAAAACTTCAATGTAAAAGATGTTACGGGGAATGTGAAGTGTAAAAGCACAAAGGCTAGTTATTTAATATTAGAAGTTTTACATCGACCCCTTTTATTAATGTAATTTACAAAGAAAGCCTTTAGATTCGATTTGAGTTTTATAAAAATCCAATTTAAAAAAAAAACCATTTAAAAATATAATAATCTATTGCATATGTAAGACTACCCATTATGGTGATCAAATTGCAAAAATGGTTGCCACTTGGCAAATAAGACAAAATTATAGGAAATTTGTTTAATTAAATAATTGAAATTTATTGACAACCAGGTTGGTATGGCAACCAATGGTTGCAACCAACATAATATTAATTCTTTATTCTTTTTATATTATTTAACTTCTATTTTTTATAATATTTAATTCTTTTTCCTTTTTTATTATTTAACTTCTATTTCTTTATATAATAAAATACTAGTTTAGGTTGGGTTGTGATAGTGGGTGAAAAATTGGATTGGGTTGGGTTGTGTAGGTGGAAGAGAGAGAAATTAATATTTTAATAAAAGATTGGGTTGGGTTGGGTTGTGATAGTGGATAGTCTAATGCAGTTTCTATTTTTTATTTTTTTTTTAAATCCAGTTTACTTTTATGTTAGTACTAGCATTATGTCCCGCGCACGCGTTGCGGCGCGCTAAACCATGAACTACACAGCACACATACATGTGATCTCTAAATAACTAATGGTAAGTGCAAAAGAACTCGTAAATTGTTATTAAAGACAACTTTGAAAGCTATTCGAATAGTCTCTTTTTAGCCGGTTATTTTCAATTGTGTTGTAGAAGTTTCATAACTGTTACCATGTTTCTTTCAGTTTCTTTTTAACTCCACTGTCTCCAAATGACATGTGGATATACAATAGATTATTGACGCAAAAATCATGTAGACTATAAACGTTTATTGAAGTGTATAAAATAAAATCACTATTAAAGTTTGCAATAAGTTTTAACCACATCACTCACTATAAAGTGCAACTATGGTCTCTTTGGTGGTATCAGCAGTCCCAGTGTCAGTAGCAAAAATCCAACCAAAATTCGCAAGAAAATAAAGGGAATACCAATGGTAACCGTAAAAACACTAACCAGTCAGTGCCTTAACCTGCTGCTCTGCGTAAGCGCTTACAAAGAACCATCAACATCGCAACTTCCACCTGCAAATCAGACCGTTCACAAACCAGTAAAACAAAGAACAATGCTGATTACAAATTAGGAAAAAAGTTATCGCGAAAAAAGGACAAATACCTATGTCTAAATGTCACACCCCGGTTTCCACGTGTCTCACCGGTGGGCCCGGTGGAGGATTACCGTGACGTAGTTGGCAACAATATAGTCAAACCACACAATTATATGAATGCACAACAGAAGCATAAAGATAAATATATTTCAACCTTTACTGTAATATCAAAGTATCACCGTGTGTTGAAATAAAATCCACAGGGGATCAAAATAATAATAAAAGTATTGTTCAACAGACAATGCACCAAAAGCTTGCGAGACTCTTAAGATGCTAAGGAGCTATAGCCAGCCGATTACGTTTAGTACCTGCATTTAATATTTTTTGGGAAAATACGTCAGTTTACACTGGTAAATACATTCAACTGACACTTTTGTAAAATGTTTAATAAAATTGATTTGAATGCACAAGGCACAAACTCTTTTATAACTTGGGAGAATTATTTAAATATATAATCTTGTGACCGAATCACATGTTTCTTATGCGTTTAGTAGCCCGGATCAAAACCGGGTTAAATATCAATAGACACACCACATGGCATTAACCGTGGCGGGTAACCAACGGCTATACCTTTATAATAATAGACATAATGCCGAGTGTACGCCTACACTCGGATGTCAGGGTCGTGGCCATTTCGTAAAATGCTGCCAAGGATATCCGGGACATGGTCATTAACCCCCCAAAGGCTTTTAAGTAACAAGACTGTTTAAACGAGTCACATTGATAATACCCAACTACTAACGAATTGGGGTCAATTGCCCGATCAAGCGGTATGCTATATACCATAACCCAAGCCCGTATAACGGAAAATAAGTTAAAAGTATTTACCTTTGCAAGTATAATCCTTAATTGAAATAAATTGCAGATAGCTTTTACTGGTCTCCTATTCTGGAATGAAGGTTTTAAAATAACCCATTAGAATCCTAACGGGTCTTTAATTTAGCCGTAGCTTAGACCGGTTAGTTTCAAAGGATGTTTACGGTTTAATCGCGTGAAAGGCGAAAACCGGGAATGGAATGTGTTTTGGACCCAACAAGCTTGAAGACTCGTTTTATGTGGTTATAATAATCACACTCTAGAATTTGAGGTCAAAACAATATGGTTTGTCCCGTTTCGGCTAATTTATGTAAACTAGTTACATAAACCGAACCGTGCGCGCAAAAGGCGCAACGGGTAACCGTAGGGGTCCTACACTTGTTTCCTAAGTCAATATGCCTTAAAGAGGTTGTGGTATCAGTAGGATACCTTCCGTATTGGCCGTAACGAGTTTAAGTTCATTATACGCCCCGTAGGGGTTTTTCGGTCATTTTAAAGGTTTTTAAAGAGCTTTCTGAGTTCTACAGTAAATCTGAGTTTCCCGAATAGTTTATAAAGTCTAAAATACTTTATTTATTATTTAAAATCAGTAGCAACTGGAATCGGGTCAAAAGACCTTGTAGAACTCAAGTTATGGTCAAAAAGGGCATATTCGGTATTTACCGAACCGATGCCATAACCGTAGGTTATGAGCAGGTCAAAAATAATTAAAAATCTTTAAAAATCTCAAAATATTATTTTACATCAGTGTGTAAAAGGTTTGGTGTCGAAATCTTGGTTTAGATAGGCGTTATGCTAATTGCGCCGTTTATTACAAAAGTTTTCTTTAATTGCGCTATTTAGCATAACTTCTATTCTAGACCTCGGATTAACGTGAAACTTTAGGGACATTCTTAGAATTTAGTAACCAAGGTTATGGTCCTTTCACATGTCCGAAATTCTCGTTTTAATTTGAAAAAGGGCGTTACGGTCAACTTTTAAGCACTTAACGGAAAGGTGTAAAAGACTCGGACAAACAACGAACCGGTTACAGAGGGTGATACCATCATGTAACTTGGTCCTAAGAGAGTCCTAAGGCATATCTACATTACCCTAAAACGGGTCAGAACTGAAGTCAAAGCAAAAGTCAAAGTTTTGCGACTTTCGGCTCCGAACCGGGTCAATATAGCAAATGGCCGGATCAAACAAGCTTAGACTAGTTAATATACTTATTATCATGTTTTATGAGTGTTTCAACAGGTTACATATCATCTACATTACAGATTACGTGTAAAATCGCAAAAATAGCTTTCTGTTGACTTTTTCTAAGCATGTTTGACTCGTCATTTGAACTAGTTAGAGTGGTGATCAGGGGGAATCCTTTTAAGGGTTTATTACCCACATAAATACCAACTTATAACTACTTTCAATTCGAGATATGACTGAGCCATTGAGGACTAATCTCGAAGTCAAACCGTAATTACGACGGTTTGATTTTTAGCTACATAACTAAGCAAAAACTAAACCACAAAGGACTGAACGACTTACAGAAGTCCAATGCAGATAGGAGAAGACTTGAGGGTGTTCTTGAGCTCCAGATGTGATCAAGAAGGTGTGAGGAACATTGTTGCAACATTATGGCCTTTTATATGCAATGAGGATCACTAAGATCATCACACAAGGGTCTACAAGGCTCCCTTGATGATCAACAACTGTCCCTCAGTGCTAAAATATGATTAGGGGTCGCCCATATCTCTGGAAGATCTTGGCATTAATGTTTTACCACTTAAAACAGCCAACAGCCAACTTTTTGTCGCTGGGCGTCGCTTACGGACCGTATGGCATGGGCCTTGCGGTCCGTAAGCCTGTGGCGGAAACACTTTTACCCCTTCACCCCCTTACGGTCCATAAGGCATGACCCTTACGGTCCGTAAGCGATCATCAGTGGCAAAAAAAAAAATTAACCTTTCATGCATTGAACGGTCAACTTGCATCATTGGGTTTTGGGTATGGGAAATGTCAGTATGAGGCCCTATTTAGCCCATGCTTGATCAGATTTTATAATGGGTCATGGGTTTGCATGAGGATGGTTTCAATATAAATCATTTGAATGGTTATTAGTTCTTTAAGATTCAACATTAGTAAACTTAGACCATTTTGATTATTGGTAATGCGCGGATTAAGATATATTAGGTGCTTATTAATTTTGCTTGGGGTCTCGGGATTTATAATACGAAGTCGCTCAGAGGTATAAAATTAACATGTCGACATATTCGAAAATCCTATCGCATATCTTAATTAAATCCGGGTTTATATTATTTTTGTCGTATTTGACACGTGTCATTTATTTATTTGACACAAAAATTCGAGGTGTTACACTAAACGAACCGTGCTACGCGGCTGGGATGGTATTTCTTTAGTCTTTACCTTAAATTTGGCGGTTAGATTACACTATTACAAATTTAAATATTATTAACACTTACATGTTTAGTTGTAGTAAGCAAAAGAGATAATACTCACATGTCTGTATTTTGACATCTTCTACGTATTCTGGCGAAAACAATTGCACACAATGCTTTTTGTAAGATTGGCGTGGGGCTTCGATCTTGGTTTTCTTACTTGGGCCTTCTTCTGTGTCAGATAGAAACAAAAACAAATTGTTTTGCAGATTTTTTTATATATTATAAAGGGGTTCCAGTCCGTAAAGCAAAGAAAGTGTAAGGCGGTAATCTACGAAAAAAGAATGAAATAGGTAGATAGCACATACTCCCTAATGATTTTTAGGACTTCTTAAAATCTTGTTTTCTTTCTTTCTCATGGCTCCAACAAAGTAATATTTCCAAGCTCACATAACCAGCTATACTATCTTTTCATGTAAGGTTAATTCCTAAAATACCAAAGTACTCTAATGTTTGTTCCGTATTAGTTGTATACTTAGTTCTGATTCACTTGTTACACCACAAAACAGAGCACAAGGGAACACAACACTATAAAGCTAGACATAATAGCATCATCGGAACATATTAGAAACATGCAAATGCAAAATTGAAGCAATCAAATGCGTGAAGGAACGAACCTTGATCACAGTTGATGAAGAATCCATGTGAAGAAATGCAGCCCCGAAGAAAAAAATTCGGTCAAACGATTATCAAATAAAAGAACGAAAACTCAATCAGATTGTATTTTGTAGACCAACAGCTACTCATGCCATAGACCACCTCCTGCCGCCGCCCTCCACCATTGCCTGCTATCATCATCATCAGCCTGCCTAAAAATGTACGAAAATGTTACATTCGACACTTTGGCAGCGACAATGATTCCATTTGAGCCTCGAGACTGTGTCTCTCTCTCCCTTCCCACCACCGCCGTAATCGCTCTCTTGGCACTTGCTTCGTCTCATTGGAATCGAAGGCCACGGTCGACACAACAACCTTATTTATGGTCTTTAAGCAGCACCGCCTTGTGTGAATGGACCTTGGACAAAGAGAAATAATTATAGGGATTTTACCTTGGACAAAGAGAAATAAGTTAGAATTAACGTGCAATAGAACTCCAAGAATAATTTTTTTAGGCTTGGCCCAATGTGTAGAAATAGATACCCATCTAATAAATCAATTTTGGCACATCAAAAATTTGAACTCATGAGCCCGAAATACCCCTTTGCGTTCTATGTGGCTGCTCCTAACTATACGCATACGACAACATCCATTTTTAATCTTCTACTATTAACTCAAGTGGATTCATGATAGCATCTACCATATCAAGTATGTACAATCCAGTAATCCTATAATAAAATTCTATCGTTATCCTTGAAAAGCTAATTAAAGTATTGAAAAGCCAATTAATGTGTTTGGGTTTAACAATATATGATAGCCATCAACCATGAAATTAAACTTGTCACCATATGATTTATGTTAAGCCATTCATTCTTGACTTTGTTGGTCAACATGTTTTATCAAATAACTATACTTTAAAAAAATCCCAAAAAACCATGTTCAAAACTCATGTGCTTACCAGAATCAAGGTTGCCAAATATCAAGTGTTTCTAAAGAAATCATACAAAAGTCCATCACACCTTGTGTCACACCCCAACCGATGGCGGAATCATCGGGGCGCGGCACTGAGCGAAACAGATTGTTCAGAAGTTTCCACAACAACTATCATACAATTCAGTTATATAACACGTCCCATACCGTGTCCCAAATAATAACAAGTTATCATAGAAATCAACTAAACAATATGGGAACTGTTCCGACAACTCAGATTCTTAATTATTACAGACCGAATTAAATATTGTTTTAAGACTTCTAGACGGCTAACTGTAGATCTTACTGACTACAGGTGCCAGTACAAGATCTACAGATAATTATGGCCCTGGAGCAGGTATGTGGACACTGTCCTAAGGTCACAGGCTCCTAGAAGCTTATTATTGCCTCGCTTCCCTAGCACGCTAGTAGCTTAAACACCTGTCACATACGTTAAAATAAAAGTCAATACACATAATGTAAAGGTGAGTACACACGTTTGATATAGCATATAAAGTTCGAAAAGTTTACGCATAACCAAGCACGTACACAAGGGCAAACGATGCATGTAAATTATCAACATGGGACCATCGATACCAACGACTTCGAGTTGACTGTCCGAGACAGTTCGCAATACATGATTACCACCGTAATTCATGCAAGTAATTGTCCTTAGCAACCCCCGTGTGAACGGGTGCTGAGTCCAAACTATAGTACTACGTTGCTAAAGCAGGCAGATAGCACTCCACGTGTAAACATAATAAACAGCAATCATTTAGTCAAGTATTACATGCAAGTAGGTTAGCGTTCAAATAGTTTGCGTTGGTTGTGAATTTGATAGATTACGTATGTAACACCCAAAAGTGCTGAAAGCAAAAAGGGATCGAGTATACTCACAGTGGTTGGTTGTGGGTCGAAGGGAGCACTGAGAATAGGTTAGCCTGAACAGTTCGATAACAAAACAATGAGTAATGCGGAAAAGTGAACAGTGGAACTGGATCGGATAGACCATTCGATCGGACGGCTGTTCGATCGAGTGGGCTGTTCGATTGGGTTAAAGTCCGTTCGAACGTCCCGTTCGATCGACCGGCTGGCTCGATCGGCTGGTTCTTTCAAGTGGATTGTTTCTTCCTTGGATGTGAAGGATGTGTTTGTGTATGATGGTTTGTATTACCTTTCAAGTTGGCCGATCGAACGGTCCGTTCGATCGGTTGGTCCAACCGATCGGTTAGCATTGCACACTTGGCAAATTGTCACTCGATCGGGTGGCATGCTCGATCGGGTGACATCCAAATGTTTCGAAGAGTTTAGCGTTGAAGTGTAGTATCCCATGATTCGATGAGTAATGTTTACAATCGAGTGGCTCGATCGATCGAACAGAACCTCGTCAATACTACACTTTTGTGTGTTGGTGGGTCTAAGTGCTAGTCGATCGGTTAGCCCGGTCGATCGGCTGGTGTTGCTCGATTGGTTGAGCTGTCCGATCGGACAGCCTAACCGTTCGGCCAGCATTCTGACCTGGTTAGCCTATCTCTTAACACTTGGTTATTCCCGTTACTTGGTGTGATTTGGAGATAGTTTGACTACGAGTTGAACCACAAAACTGAAGTCCCCACTTAGCCCACTGACTCGAGCAGGAATCACCCAAACTCGGTCAGAGACGGTTTGGAAACTAAGTTTAACGTTTAACCCGAAATCGGTATATCTCTCGGTAGAACCCGAATCTTGAACCATGTGTTTGTTTAGATTGATTTATAAATCGGTTCAAGTCTCGTTTTCACCGTTTTGAGTGTAAAAGAGTTGAAAGATAGATGAAAACCCGTCTTTCAATCCTTTTCCACCGTGAAATGTTAAGATCTTTGGAAGATTTTAAGTTGTTTATGTGGAAATCGGTTAGATCTAAGTTATTCATGGTGGAATGATGCCAACTTAGTGTTCTTGAAGAACACCATGATGACATCACCCAAGAACACCTAGATCTTGGTGATTTCATGGTTGGAATTCAGATTTTGAAAGATAGAAAGATGGAGAATCGATTAATGAACAAGATTGTACAAAGATTGGAGTGAAATACTTACAGGTTTGAGAGAAATCTGAGAAATGGCGAGAATAGAAAGCTGGTCGGTCAGAGCTTTTCCAAAAGTGGAAAGCTTGACAAGGACAGCCCTATTTATAGGCTTCCAAAAGTGGAAAGGGTTGGCTGATCGAACAGCATCCCTGATCGAGCGGCTGCCCGATCGAACAGCCTGTTCGATCGGCTAGCCTGTTCGATCAGGTTGCCCTGTTCGATCGGCTTGCCTGGTTTTGAGTGTTTCGCGACGATTTTTTTTGATATTTCGAGTTCGATAGTTGAGGAGTAGAGTAGGATAGAGTTTCTATTCAAATTACTTTCAGTCCCAACTACTATATCTAACATACAAGCATCCTTACAACCTATTTTCAAAGTCGGTTTCGATTGAGTTTGATTATCCTTCGATTCTCGATTGATTTTGATTGATTCACCACACACTTTAACATAAAGTAACATGCACAAGTAACACGTAAGGCACACACACACGTATAAAAGCATTAAAATTATCCACACTTGAGTTCGATGATTGATTTGATTAGCTTGATTATTGATTGACTAGCTTTATTGCATTGTTACTTCCTATCATTCACAGTCGGTCGTTGATTCACAGTTCGATTATCGGCCGATTAGTTTGATTATACAACACTTACTCCAAATAATATGAAAATCAAAATGAAACTAAAATAGAATTAATCTTTATTGATCTTTAATTCCAATAAAGTCAACTCTTGACTTTGACTTTGACTTTTGAAAACACGGGGTGTTACAGTCTCCCCTCCTTTAGGGAATTTCGTCCCGAAATTAGGCCGAGAACCGTACATCGCCGTGTGATTTTACCAATTTGATGCTTCAGATCTATCTGAACAACTGCGGGTACTTGGCCTTCATGTCACTTTCGAGTTCCCAAGTGAACTCCGCGCCTCGTTTGCCTTCCCATCGTACTTTTACAATAGGAATGCGAGAGCGTCTGAGTTGCTTGGTCTGTCGGTCCATGATTTCGACAGGCTTTTCCACGAAGTGTAGCGTCTCATTGACCTGAAGATCGTCGAGTGGTATTATTGCGTCGTGGTCGGCTACGCATTTTCGAAGGTTTGAAATATGGAAGGTCGGGTGAACATTGCTGAGTTCTTCCGGTAATTCGAGTTTGTAGGCAACTTTACCGATCCTTTCCAGAATCTTAAAAGGTCCAACAAATCGAGGCGCAAGTTTCCCTCTTTTGCCGAATCGGACTACTCCCTTCCAAGGTGATACCTTTAGGAGTACGTAGTCGCCAACTGCAAATTCGCGGGGCTTGCGTCGTTTATCGGCGTACATCTTTTGTCTGTCCCGGGCCTTCACCAAGTTTTCCCTTATCTGGTGGATCTTGTCAGTCGTTTCTTGCAGAATCTCGGGCCCAGTCAATTGTGAATGACCGACCTCGTGCCATACAATAGGCGAGCGACATCTCCTACCATACAAGGCTTCGAAAGGTGCCATTTCGATGCTGGAGTGATAGCTATTATTGTACGAAAATTCGACCAACGGTAGGTGTTTGCTCCAACTACCACCAAAATCGATAACACACGCACGGAGCATGTCTTTAATAGTACGAATCGTTCTTTCAGTCTGCCCGTCGGTTTGCGGGTGGAATGCGGTACTCAAATTCAGCGTCGTACCAAGAGCTGCTTGAAAAGTTTCCCACAATCTCGATGTAAACCGAGCATCGCGATCAGAAATGATGTCTCGAGGCGTACCATGATTCTTAATGATCTCGTCGGTGTAGATTTGGGCTAACTTGGCCACCTTATAGTCTTCTCGTATTGGCAGAAAGTGGGCTGATTTGGTTAGACGGTCGACTATAACCCAAATACTGTCGTGACCTGATGGCGTGGTCGGAAGCTTAGTTATGAAATCCATAGCTATGCTTTCCCACTTCCATACGGGTATCGGCGGTTGTTCGAGTAAGCCTGAAGGTCTTTGGTGTTCAGCCTTGACTCTTGCACAAGTTAAACAGCTACCAACATATAGAGCAATATCCCTTTTCATCCCAGGCCACCAGTACTTGTAACGAAGGTCCTGGTACATTTTGTCCGCACCGGGATGAATGGAATATCGGGATTTGTGGGCTTCGTTCATGATGATCTTTCGCAAATCTGTTCTCCTCGGAACCCAGATTCGGTCCAGATAATAGAATATCCCGTTGGCTTTGCTCACGAGCTGAGTTCCATCGTGATAGATTCGTTCTTTCTTCAACGTATGCTCGTTAAAGCAAGCGTGTTGTGCTTCGCGGATGAGAGCTTCGAGGTTATACTGAGCCTGGATGTTTCGAACACCTATCATGTAATTCTTTCTGCTGAGGGCGTCTGCAACTACATTCGCCTTGCCTGGGTGATAACGGATCTCACCGTCGTAATCGTTGAGAAGTTCTACCCATCGGCGTTGACGCATATTGAGTTCTCTCTGGTTAAAGATATGTTGTAGGCTCTTGTGATCGGTGAAGATCGTACACTTTGTACCATACAGGTAGTGTCGCCAAATCTTTAAGGCAAAGACAACTGCGCCTAGCTCAAGGTCATGGGTTGTATAGTTCTTCTCGTGGATTTTGAGCTGTCGAGATGCGTAAGCTATAACCTTGTCTCGTTGCATGAGAACACAGCCAAGTCCAAGGTTTGAAGCATCACAATAGACAACGAAGTCATCGCTTCCGTTCGGCAGTGTAAGAACTGGTGCATGGCACAGCATGTGTTTGAGGGTTTGGAAAGCAGTCTCCTGCGCGGTTCCCCACACAAAAGGCTTGTCTTTATGAGTAAGGGAGGTAAGCGGTACAGCAATCTTTGAGAACCCTTCAATGAATCGCCGGTAGTAACCAGCTAATCCGAGAAAAGAGCGAACTTCTGACGGATTCCTTGGCGTAACCCATCCCTTGACTGCCTCAATCTTTGCAGGATCAACGTGTATACCCCGACTATTCACAATGTGACCCAGAAATTGAACCTCCTCCAACCAGAACTCACACTTGGAGAACTTGGCGTAGAGTTGGTTTCCCTGGAGCAACTCGAGAACCAATCGCAAATGCTGTGCATGTTCGGCCCTCGATCTGGAATAGATCAGGACATCGTCGATAAATACAATGACGAAACGGTCTAAGAACGGTTTACACACGCGATTCATCAGATCCATGAAGACCGCGGGTGCGTTGGTCAAACCAAAAGGCATGACAACAAATTCGTAGTGGCCGTATCGGGTTCGAAAAGCGGTTTTGGGTATGTCTTCCTCTTGAATCCGCAACTGATGGTAGCCTGAACGTAGATCAATCTTGGAGAAACACTGAGCACCTTGTAGTTGGTCAAACAGATCATCGATTCTTGGTAAGGGGTATCGGTTCTTGATGGCCAGCTTGTTCAATTCCCGGTAATCGATGCACATTCGGAACGACCCGTCCTTCTTTTTGACGAAAAGGACTGGTGCGCCCCATGGAGAAGTGCTCGGGCGAATGAAGCCTTTTTCAAGTAACTCTTGGAGTTGGTTTGAGAGTTCTCGCATCTCAGATGGAGCGAGTCGATACGGAGCTTTGGCCACTGGGTTGGCTCCTGGAATAAGGTCGATTCGAAAGTCGATATCACGACTTGGAGGTAATCCAGGAAGATCATCAGGGAACACCTGAGGAAATTCTCGGGCAATGGGAACATCCTTGACTTCAACTTTCCTTTTCTTGTCCGTCTCAGCTACAACAATGTTGGCCAAGAAGGCTCGATATTCCTTGCGGAGATATTTGCGAGCTTGAAGACATGACATGAGCTTGAGATCTTTTGCAGTAGTTTCACCATAAACACATAGAATATCACCACTAGCTAGCACAAAACGAATCATCTTATCGGAACACACAACTTCAGCATGGTTTTCACGAAGAAAGTCCATGCCTACTATGACATCGAAACTTCCGAGCTGCATTGGAATGAGATTAATCGGGAATATATGATTGTTGAGCTCGAGAGTACAATCACGGAGCACAGAGTTGACAGCAATGGCTCTTCCGGTAGCGACTTCTACTTCGAAGGGTGACGAAAGATAAGAGCGCTTACGTCTAAGAAGCTTCTCAAATTCAAATGACACAAAGCAGTTATCGGCTCCAGTATCAAACAAACATGATGCATATATACCATTCACAAGGAACGTACCATTGACCACGTTGTTGTCAGCTTGAGCCTGGCGTGCGTTGATGTTGAAAGTTCTGGCGTGAGCGGCTTGTTGTTGAGGCTGCTGTTGTTGTTGCTGGGGTTGTTGGGCTTCTTGTTTCACCACTCTGTTCGGGCACCGGTTTGCGAAGTGGTTAGGGTCACCACATGCAAAGCAGGTCCGAACATTGTTTGCCGGGGCCTGTGCAGCTTGAGGAGCTTGAGGAGCAGGTAGCAGGGCTTGGTTAACAACGGCTTGAGCTTGCGTTTGACGAGGACCATAGCGGCAATTCGCAGTGAAATGCCCGTAAACGTTGCAGTGGGCACAGAAACGGCAGGCCACACCCACCGGGTGATGATAAGAACATGTAGCACAGAGTGGGTGGGGGCCGGTGTACGCACGCTTAGCCGGCGGCGCATTGATCACTGGCGCAGTGCGCTGTGGTTGTGGCTGTTGTGGCGGTACTGACTGAAGAGGAGCAGCATTGGTTGTGGCGGCGCAACTCTTGTTCTTCTTTCTTCTTCTCGAGGACTTGGAGGCTTGAGCAGCAGGGTTGTCGGTTGATGCGGCAGTAACTTGATGCAACGACTTGGATGGCTTATCCCAGACACCAGCCTTAACTCGCTTGTCGTTAATCTCGGCAGCGAGTAGGTAAGTTTCCTCGATTGATGCGGGTTTGGCGGCGAACACGAAATCTGCAACACAATCCGGAAGAGCACGGATGTATTTCTTGATGGTCATCTCGGGAGTCTTGACCTGGTCTGGACAGATGATGCTCAGTTGTTTGAAACGGGCGGTGAGACCAGCGTTGTCGCCCTCCTTCTGCTTGATGGTCCAGAACTCATCCTCCAACTTTTGGCGTTCGTGGGGAGGACAGAACTCGTCCAGCATGATAGCCTTCAGTTCCTCCCACGTCAGCTCGTAGGCAGCGTCGTTCCCGCGCTTATTCCTTTCGGCTGTCCACCAGTCCAATGCCCGCGACTGGAAGACACCGGTAGCATTGAGAGTTCGAAGATGATCCGGGCATCCGCTTTGACGAAGGGTAACTTCCACAGAGTCAAACCAGTGAAATAAGCCTGTAGGGCCCTCTTCACCGGTGAACTCCTTCGGTCCACATGCCTTAAATTGCTTGAAACTGAACGGAGCTTTGCTGGATTCAGTGAGGGTTCGGGATTCTTCCGACGACTTGCTGGTGTTTTCGTACACCTCACTGACAGCTTTTGCTACAGACCTTGAGATGAGCTTGGCGAGACGTCGGTCTCTCTTTTCCTGACGGGAAAGGTTTTGGCGAGTTCTTGATGATGACGACATGGTCTGCAATAGACATCGCCATAGGGCTCAACACAACGAATTCGAATCTCGCACGTCTTAGTTTACTAAAGCTTAGAATCGCGTCGCATCTCACGTCACGTAACACATATAAACACATAAGCACATAATCATAGAGGCATATAAGCACAGAAGCAATTAGAGCACATAAGCAATTAAGCAAATAGAGCACTTAATTTCCTAAACACGTACGCACTTTTATCACAGAGGCTGTCAGAAAACAGAAACCTATAACCACAAGTCGAGTGTCGTTCGTTTTGCATATCGGATAGCATCACATTGTATCGTCTAACTTAGTCGTATAGCGTAGCATAGCGCACTGGTTTCGTTTAGATCACATCAACAGGGATTTGAATCGAGATAGGATAGCAATCAAAAGTCACGCAGATTGATAACAAATGGAGCAATCAACGAATCTTAAAACACGTAAACAGGTAAATCATATAAAATCAACGAAACAACACTCAAAATCGGAAAATGGATTGTCTGCGGCTACTAGACTCTGACTAACCATGGCAATTTAACTATTCACAGTTGACTTGTCGTCACTTTCGACTCTAGGGGACATGTTTCTGCCTCGATTCTTGGGCATTATGCACGCGCATTCTAGACCATACTCGTGAGTTCAGGTCGTTGGAGTCCGTCAATTGCCTTGGCGAGATAAAATAAAGTTGAAATAACTGCCAAGGTTAGGGTTTCACCCCTAGCTCAGCAATTTCTTCCTTGTTTTAGGAAAATTTAGAGGAAAGTTTTCATCAAATTACGGGTTTCAGCCCTGATTTGGTATAATTCTCCCCCGTTTGTTGATAGAAATTTGCACAAAGTAATTGGCAAAATTTGTTATTTAGGCAGGAATTCGCGGGTTTCACTCCTAATCCCGTCCAAATTATGAAATTTAGCTCGGAGTTCGGATGTAATGATAGAATAGAAGGAAACAACATAAAATAAGCACATAAACTTGGTCTCTTGGTTCCTAGCTATAGTCTAGGTCTCTAAGACAGCGATCTGGACTAGATCGTGTCTAACCTAATTCCCTATAGTTATGGCTCTGATACCAATCTGTCACACCCCAACCGATGGCGGAATCATCGGGGCGCGGCACTGAGCGAAACAGATTGTTCAGAAGTTTCCACAACAACTATCATACAATTCAGTTATATAACACGTCCCATACCGTGTCCCAAATAATAACAAGTTATCATAGAAATCAACTAAACAATATGGGAACTGTTCCGACAACTCAGATTCTTAATTATTACAGACCGAATTAAATATTGTTTTAAGACTTCTAGACGGCTAACTGTAGATCTTACTGACTACAGGTGCCAGTACAAGATCTACAGATAATTATGGCCCTGGAGCAGGTATGTGGACACTGTCCTAAGGTCACAGGCTCCTAGAAGCTTATTATTGCCTCGCTTCCCTAGCACGCTAGTAGCTTAAACACCTGTCACATACGTTAAAATAAAAGTCAATACACATAATGTAAAGGTGAGTACACAAGTTTGATATAGCATATAAAGTTCGAAAAGTTTACGCATAACCAAGCACGTACACAAGGGCAAACGATGCATGTAAATTATCAACATGGGACCATCGATACCAACGACTTCGAGTTGACTGTCCGAGACAGTTCGCAATACATGATTACCACCGTAATTCATGCAAGTAATTGTCCTTAGCAACCCCCGTGTGAACGGGTGCTGAGTCCAAACTATAGTACTACGTTGCTAAAGCAGGCAGATAGCACTCCACGTGTAAACATAATAAACAGCAATCATTTAGTCAAGTATTACATGCAAGTAGGTTAGCGTTCAAATAGTTTGCGTTGGTTGTGAATTTGATAGATTACGTATGTAACACCCAAAAGTGCTGAAAGCAAAAAGGGATCGAGTATACTCACAGTGGTTGGTTGTGGGTCGAAGGGAGCACTGAGAATAGGTTAGCCTGAACAGTTCGATAACAAAACAATGAGTAATGCGGAAAAGTGAACAGTGGAACTGGATCGGATAGACCATTCGATCGGACGGCTGTTCGATCGAGTGGGCTGTTCGATTGGGTTAAAGTCCGTTCGAACGTCCCGTTCGATCGACCGGCTGGCTCGATCGGCTGGTTCTTTCAAGTGGATTGTTTCTTCCTTGGATGTGAAGGATGTGTTTGTGTATGATGGTTTGTATTACCTTTCAAGTTGGCCGATCGAACGGTCCGTTCGATCGGTTGGTCCAACCGATCGGTTAGCATTGCACACTTGGCAAATTGTCACTCGATCGGGTGGCATGCTCGATCGGGTGACATCCAAATGTTTCGAAGAGTTTAGCGTTGAAGTGTAGTATCCCATGATTCGATGAGTAATGTTTACAATCGAGTGGCTCGATCGATCGAACAGAACCTCGTCAATACTACACTTTTGTGTGTTGGTGGGTCTAAGTGCTAGTCGATCGGTTAGCCCGGTCGATCGGCTGGTGTTGCTCGATTGGTTGAGCTGTCCGATCGGACAGCCTAACCGTTCGGCCAGCATTCTGACCTGGTTAGCCTATCTCTTAACACTTGGTTATTCCCGTTACTTGGTGTGATTTGGAGATAGTTTGACTACGAGTTGAACCACAAAACTGAAGTCCCCACTTAGCCCACTGACTCGAGCAGGAATCACCCAAACTCGGTCAGAGACGGTTTGGAAGCTAAGTTTAACGTTTAACCCGAAATCGGTATATCTCTCGGTAGAACCCGAATCTTGAACCATGTGTTTGTTTAGATTGATTTATAAATCGGTTCAAGTCTCGTTTTCACCGTTTTGAGTGTAAAAGAGTTGAAAGATAGATGAAAACCCGTCTTTCAATCCTTTTCCACCGTGAAATGTTAAGATCTTTGGAAGATTTTAAGTTGTTTATGTGGAAATCGGTTAGATCTAAGTTATTCATGGTGGAATGATGCCAACTTAGTGTTCTTGAAGAACACCATGATGACATCACCCAAGAACACCTAGATCTTGGTGATTTCATGGTTGGAATTCAGATTTTGAAAGATAGAAAGATGGAGAATCGATTAATGAACAAGATTGTACAAAGATTGGAGTGAAATACTTACAGGTTTGAGAGAAATCTGAGAAATGGCGAGAATAGAAAGCTGGTCGGTCAGAGCTTTTCCAAAAGTGGAAAGCTTGACAAGGACAGCCCTATTTATAGGCTTCCAAAAGTGGAAAGGGTTGGCTGATCGAACAGCATCCCTGATCGAGCGGCTGCCCGATCGAACAGCCTGTTCGATCGGCTAGCCTGTTCGATCAGGTTGCCCTGTTCGATCGGCTTGCCTGGTTTTGAGTGTTTCGCGACGATTTTTTTTTGATATTTCGAGTTCGATAGTTGAGGAGTAGAGTAGGATAGAGTTTCTATTCAAATTACTTTCAGTCCCAACTACTATATCTAACATACAAGCATCCTTACAACCTATTTTCAAAGTCGGTTTCGATTGAGTTTGATTATCCTTCGATTCTCGATTGATTTTGATTGATTCACCACACACTTTAACATAAAGTAACATGCACAAGTAACACGTAAGGCACACACACACGTATAAAAGCATTAAAATTATCCACACTTGAGTTCGATGATTGATTTGATTAGCTTGATTATTGATTAACTAGCTTTATTGCATTGTTACTTCCTATCATTCACAGTCGGTCGTTGATTCACAGTTCGATTATCGGCCGATTAGTTTGATTATACAACACTTACTCCAAATAATATGAAAATCAAAATGAAACTAAAATAGAATTAATCTTTATTGATCTTTAATTCCAATAACAGTCAACTCTTGACTTTGACTTTGACTTTTGAAAACACGGGGTGTTACACCTTGGCCGCCGTGAAACCCAGTGCTTCACCGTCACCAACCTACCTTCAAAACCCTAGACCCTTAATCAACATAACTTCTAATTTCTTGACCAAAAATAAAAAAAAAATCCATATCTATTTATCTCGGTTCCCCTATGAATAAGAGAAGATATAGAAAGGTTGACCCATCGCCGGAATCCATTGAATCCTAGCTCCCAAGTCACCGTTGATTCCTCATTTTACTAAACCCTCGGGTTGCTCGATCTACCCATGCAACACCTCATCATCGCTCTGATTGGATTCTTCTCCCAAGTCACCGTTGATTCCTCATCATCGCTCGATCGGGGATGCCAGGAAAACGACGAAACTACCTCAGTCCGACTTCCTCCCTGTTGTCAGAAATCACAGGCCGCTGCTTATGTGAAGCAGTCGCCAACAGAGAGCAAGAATACGGATAGAGAGAGAGAGAGCGGGAAGGAGAACCAGCGATGATGGCACATGAGATGTAAACATGGTGTCAGGAAATTGAGGAAACTTGAAGGGTTTATCCTGGACAACTAAAATATCACCGACCTTTATCTTTAAGATTATACTAGTATTTTGACCCACCGCGCGTTGCGGCGGCGTCGAAACTTAAAGTAACTCGAACTTGTATCGTTAAATACCTGACCCGACTCGTTTTCAAACAAAATTTAAGTTAAAACGTAGAATACCTGAAAACACACATAACTTTAACTAACTTCGATTTAAACCGAAACGTACTTAAAAATAAGCACGTAATAAAATAGTGTTTTTTAAGTTAGAAAAAATATTGTGCATTGCGACGGCATCCAAATGTAAAGTAATTGAATTTATACCACCTAGTAAAAACATATTATATCTGATCCAACTAATTTTTAAACAAAATTTATGTGATCATGTAGACCAACCTAACAGTTCTTGTATATATAATTACAAAAAAAATAAAATATTATCTTAATGACAAATTTTCTTATTAATTTGATAGATATTTAGAATAATTTTACACATGAAAATAGTAAAAAGAAAAAAAAACTATGAAAAATGGTATTCAAGTTAATTAATGATCCGATACTTGAAAAAAAATGAAAGCAAAACTCATAACTTAATTTACTCTTGGCGATTGTAAACTATTATAGGTAAAGAAAAAAATATTAAAAAACTACTTAATAAACTTACTTATCTTGTGAAATGTGACATCATTCTGAAATTTTGCACAGAAGCACTCTACTTACACTCCATCACATGCCACAAATGAGTCTTGTCTCGTAAAAGAAATTATGAAATGTATAAAGTTTTGAATAATGTTGGCATTTGTCACACCCTGATTTTTGCGGAAGCGTGGTTTATTTGGTGTGACTTCTTAATACGAAAGCAATCAATCACAACAATGCTATATGATAAAAACACGAGATGTTTATCCATTAAAAGAGTTTAGAAAATACCACAACAACATTGTCTGAAAACATCAATACCAAATTAAGTTACAAACCATGACGTGTTTAAACGAGTTCACAAGACTCAACAAAAGTACTTAAATAAAACCTGAGTTTAGAATTATGTATCCCGTCCAGGAAAGGAATACACCCTCTAAACTCAACCACCCTGGATAACATCTTTTATTCAAACGCAGCTTGACGACACATGCATACCCTTCCAGATCCACTAGTTCCCTGAAATACATGTAGTTTGAAAAATCAACAAAAAGAGGAGCGAGTTCATGTGTATGTCTGTGTGTATAAACCTTTAAAGTATGTTTGTATGTATGAAAGTCCCTGGTATGTAGTAATTAAGGAAAAACAGATCACCAATGGGTTGCAAAGCCAATGGTATGTGAGAAATGGTGCAGCAAGACTCAAACCTAGCAAATTTGTTACCGGGCCTCCGGCTGGAAGACATAGTCACCACTATGGGCCACCCTGATCCCCATGAGTGTGGGCTCGCTACACCCAAATAGATCTATCACTCATGTCCTTCGGTCCTATGACGAGGATTAATGGCCTTAAGTGTCGTACCCACCCTTCACATGATCTAGTAGTAAACCCTCCTTAAGCTAATCATACCATGTATAAAACGTTTGTAATAATCGTAACATGTATTTCACCCCCGAAGTATAAAACTGAAAATAGTTAAAAGAAAAGGGGGACATGAACTCACAGTAGTGCGTCTTCTGTATCGTCAACTCAAATCTCCGCAGCTAATCACGACTACCTACAGGGTACTAATGTCTATTAGACGAACGGGCCGTGCCTTGGCTTAGAGTTTAACGTTTTGAGTTGCGTTTGTTATATTATTCCAAGTTATAATTATTTCTTAAAATAATAGTTATTTTAACTTTAATTTATATTTATTTTTGGAATAATTGTTAAATCAATATTTTGTATTAATACTTCACGAGTATTTTAACTTCGTATTTCCTTCCCAAGGGTGGGGGTATTTATACATGTATATTCGTATTCGAAATAATATATTTTTAAGTCCCACTTAGAAAATATATATAACTTATTTGTCAAAATAATGTATTCCCAAGAAAATATATATTTTTCCCAAAAATTATATATCTTCTAAATATACTAGGAAAATATATATTTTTATCTCCCAAAAATAATATATTTTCTTTTTGTCGTAAATATGATATACTTGGTAATATGTTCAAAAATCATATTTCACTTCTTTCGTTTCCAAAATAATATTTACCAAAAATATATTTGTAAAAGTATTTTCCGGAATATTTAATAAGTTACGTTTTAGCGTTCGGTTTCACAATACCAAGTGTGTAACTTAAATATTTATTCCGTGTGATTTTGTTATTATTTTGGAGTTGTAAATGTCATGGTAATTTGTAAGTTATATTATTTTACCCTAAAATAATATAACTATTCCACAAATCATACAAGTATTCACACAAGTGACTTAGTATCAAATATATATTCTAAATATATATTTACCCATTTTATTTACCAAAACCAACCTCCGATACTTGTATTTTTGTTACAAAAATTATGGCAAAGTTTATATTTGAAAAACATAGTTTAAGATACACTTGTAAATACTTGTTAGCAAAATATTTTATAAGTGTTGGAATTTTTAGAAAATTTTGCCATAGTTTCCTTTGTAAATAGAGGTGTCCATGCTATTTAGCATATCATTTTCTTTTCAAGAATCATCCAAACAATCAACAACAAATCACTAAACAATATTACACTTACCAAGTGTAAAGACTATATATTTTACAACACAACATGAACTTGATCTTTCACAAAAACACGTAGTAACTTGGTAAAATGCTTAGTGGGTTTAGTTACCCTCCAAAGTGTGTTTACTTCTTTTAAAATCTAATTCTTGAAAAGATTTGGTGTTTACAACTTGTAAACATAATTTACAAAAATGTTTATTTATGACATCTTCTTGTTCCATAGATATTTCTACACTTATTTTATTACTAAAAATAGTGTAAGTTAAATAAAAACCATGATCTTTCCAAAAATCATCTCTTGAACTTGGTTTTTTTTGAAAAAAATCATTTGTAAATATCGGATCCATATGATCATCAACTCACTTTGTTTACTTATATTTCAAGAAATCACTTTTACTTTCAAGTTCATGTTTAGTCTAGAAGATGATTATTTCATGTAAACACATATCACCTCTTATCTTGTTAGATCATGTTTCTAATCATAATCTAACAAGTTCAATATGATAATCAACATCATATTATCAAGAAATCAACAAGCAATCATCAACATATACAAAACAACATCATACTAACAATATTACATCATGTTTCATCTTTATGTAAACTTTATGTTTCAAGATTCATGTGTTCTTGTATAAATCAACATGTTATATCTTTTAACCACCATAAATATGAAGTAAACAAGAGTGTTCAAGAATCTTACAACTAGCTTAAAGCTAGGGAAGAACAAGGTTGAAAATGTGGTGGATAAAAGCACACAAGAGAGGTCCTTCATGTTCCGTGAGCATCGAGCCTCCTAATTCACCTTCTAGCACCTTGTAATGCACTTGGAATTGTATGAATGAAAACCGAAAATATGGTGGTATATGGGGGTTGTTCGGCCGTAGCTTGGGGATGAGAGGAGAAGAGAAGGTGAGTTGTGAAGATGAAGATGATCTTGATGTACTTATAATCTCATTTAGTGTATTACCCAAAGGGTTTTGTGCCTCACCAAGTACAAACAAGATCCTAACATATCTAAGCAAGATCACTCATGGGATTTAGGAAGATTTATAAAAATCTTGAGGTGGGGACCTTGGGTGAGCCATAAATTGACATGGGGGAGGGGTTAAGATGTAAGTTGTTGGTAAATGATGGTAATTAGTGGAAGGTTAGATGTTATGTCTAGTGTTTAGTGTGTAGGATGCTTTGTATAGTAATTTAGAGTGTTCAGGAACCATAACTAGCTTAGAAAAATAAAAACAGTGCTTCTTGCAATATTTTAGTGTTTCGGGTAATGTTCGGTTGTTCGGTTAGATACCGATCCGTTAAAGTGCTAAGTTATACCGTATAGTGTCCTTTATGTAACTTTTTGTGACACTTTTAATTCCCGACACTTAGGAAAGCATACAAAAGACCATTTTGCCATATTTTTGCACATTACTAGCATGTTAAAATGCTGAATTTTGATGTTTAATGCAGAATTCTGCACGTTGAGTGGGTTTTAGGCACTTTCCGGCACTTAAACTATCACCTAGTGACGCAATTTTATGGTCCTTACCTCCCTACACTCCATACTAGTGTAGTACCTTGTCTCTGGCTCATACTGGGCCTCAAAACATTGTCTGTCTATGTACTGACACTGTCAGTATATTTCTGAGTTATCCGCTAACTGTGCTAACTGTGCTTTGTGCATCAAGTATGTCACTAAAGTTTGTATGTAATGAATGGTGTGACAGTATGAAATGTGATGCACATGTATGTATGATACAGAAATCAGAAAGCAGTTTACGTCATCAGTTGTAATTAAGCACAGTCATTAAGCACAAATTAATATTAATTTATTGTACGGATACCTGTAATTATGAGGGTTGTCACATTCTCCCCATGTTAAGAAAATTTCGTCCCGAAATTTTAGTTCTGCTACTAGATGCAGGGGTCTTGGGGAATAAATGTGGGTACTTTTCTTTCATGCGATCCTCACGTTCCCACGTGAATTCTGGGCCATGTCGTGCATTCCATCGAACTTTGACGAGTTTGACACTACTCCAGCGTGTTTTGTTAACCTTCCAATCAGTAACCTCTACGGGTTCTTTAGTGAAGTGGAGTGTGTCGTCAATATGAACTTCGTCGGCAGGAATGACCACTGTCTCTTGAGTTAGACTCTTTTTCAGATTGGATACATGAAATGTATCATGAATGCCATTCAGTTCAGCAGGTAAATCCAACTTGTATGCTACAAGACCAATCCTTTTCAGGATTTTAAATGGACCAATGTGTCTGGGGTTCAACTTCCCACGCTTCCCAAAGCGTGCCACACCCTTACAGGGTGAAACCTTCAACAAAACCATATCACCCACCTCAAACTCCAGAGGTTTCCTTCTTCGGTCCACATAATTCTTTTAACGATCACGAGCCGCTTTAATGCGCTCTCGGATCTGGAAAATCTTGTATGTTGTTTCTTGAACTAATTCCGGACCAACAAGCTGTCTATCACCCGCGTCAGTCCAGCATAATGGCGATCGACACTTGCGTCCATAGAGAGCTTCGAACGGTGCGGCCTGAATGCTTGCATGGTAACTGTTATTGTATGAGAATTCAACCAATGGTAGGTGAGTGTACCAACTTCCACCTAAATCCATTACGCAAGCTCGCAACATGTCTTCTAATGTTTGAGTCGTTCGTTCGCTCTGTCCGTCTGTCTGCGGATGAAATGCGGTACTCAGATTCAACTGAGAACCAAAAGCTTCTTGAAAGGATTGCCAAATCCTTGACACGAATCTTCCATCTCTATCAGAGATAATTGAGAGAGGCACTCCATGTCGTGCGACAATCTCTCTCAGGTATATCTCAGCAAGCTTACTCGTGTTGTCTTTCTCCTTGATTGGTAAAAAGTGTACAGATTTCGTTAAACGGTCCACTATTACCCAAATCGTATCATGGCCCTTGGGCGTCCTTGGCAATTTCGTTATAAAATCCATCGAAATCTGTTCCCATTTCCACGGGGGTATTTCAGGTTGTTGTAGAAGACCTGAAGGCTTCTGGTATTCAACCTTTACCTTGGCGCAAGTTAAACATTTGCCAACATATACCGCAACATCGCCTTTCATTCTTGGCCACCAATAGAAATCCTTTAGATCTTGGTACATTTTGTCCGATCCTGGATGGATCGAGTACCGTAACTTGTGAGCCTCATCAAAAATAACATTTCTCAAACCACCAAACAAGGGAATCCAAATTCGTTTCATGAAGCACAACGTTCCTTTCCCGTTTGGTACCAACTGCTTCTCCATCCCACAGAGATACTCATTCTCAAGATTCCTTTCTTTAAGAGCTTCTCTCTGCGCGGCACAAATGCGAAATGAGAGGTGCGTTTGTATGATCATCTCCAAAGCCCTAACCCTTATGGGCTTGATCCTTTCTTTCCGACTCAGGGCATCGGCGACCACATTTTCCTTCCCTGGGTGATACTTAATCTCACAATCATAATCATTCAATAGTTCAACCCAGCGTCTTTGTCTCATGTTAAGCTCTTTTTGATCAAAAATGTGCTGCAGACTCTTGTGATCAGTATAGATTGTGCATCGCGTGCCATATAAGTAATGTCGCCAGATTTTCAATGCAAATACCACCACGCCCAATTCCAAATCATGCGTGGTGTAATTTTTCTCGTGGACCTTCAACTGGCGAGAAGCATATGCTATAACCTTCTGTCGCTGCATCAGCACGCAGTCTAAACCTTGACGCGAAGCGTCGCAATATACCACGATGTCGTCAGTGCCTTCGGGTAGAGATAAGATCGGTGCGTCACAAAGCTTGTTTTTCAACAACTGGAAAGCTTCTTCTTGCTTGTCTCCCCATTCGTACTTCTTGTCCTTTTGCGTGAGGGAAGTCAAAGGTTGAGCGATTTTCGAGAAATCCTCAATGAATCTGCGATAACATCCTGCCAAACCTAGGAACTGTCGAATCTCGGTTAGCGTCTTTGGAGTCTCCCAGTTCTTAATCACCTCGATCTTTGCGGGATCCACATGAATTCCATTTCCGTTAACTACATGACCAAGAAACTGGACTTCCCGTAACCAGAACTCGCACTTCGAGAACTTTGCGTACAACTTCTCCTTCTTAAGCAGCTCTAAAATAGCCCTTAAGTGTTACTCATGTTCTTCTTTCGCCTTTGAGTAAATCAAAATGTCATCAATAAACACAATCATAAACTTATCGAGGTATGGCTTACAAACTCTGTTCATCAAATCCATGAATACAGCTAGCGCGTTTGTCAAACCAAACGGCATAACCAGGAACTCGTAATGTCCATATCGAGTTTTGAAAGCAGTTTTTGGAATGCTCTCCTCTTGAATCCTCAACTGGTGATATCCCGATCGTAGATCGATCTTTGAGTAAAAACTTGAACCTTGTAATTGATCGAACAGGTCGTCAATCCTTGGCAAAGGGTATCTATTCTTGATTGTTAACTTGTTCAGCTCCCGGTAGTCGATACACATGCGAAAACTACCATCTTTCTTCTTAACGAACAAAACTGGAGCTCCCCAAGGCGAGAAGCTTGGTCTGATAAATCCCTTGTCTAACAACTCTTGAAGTTGTGTTGACAGCTCCTGCATTTCCGAAGGCGCAAGTCGATAGGGTGCCTTAGCTACAGGCACGACGCCTGGAACTAAGTCAATATGAAACTCGACTTGTCTTTGCGGCGGCAATACTGGCAAGTCTTCTGGAAAGACTTCAGGATATTCCTTCACGACTGGAATGTCTTCTAGTTTCGGCTCAACGGCTTCTTTATCAACGATGTGTGCCACGAAGGCAACACATCCCTTCTGTAAACACTTTCGAGCTTTCAAACAGCTAATGATCCTTAAGGGCGTATCGCGCTTCTCTTCGTGAACCACAATCGTTTCTCCATCCGCCATTGGGATGCGAATGGTCTTCTCGTGACATACAATTTCGGCCCGGTTGCTGGACAACCAATCCATCCCTACTACCACGTCGAAGCTTCCTAATTCGACTGGTAGTAGATCCAATGTAAACTCGTGTTCTCCCAATTCTATTACGCAACCCCTGATAACTTCATTCGTTTCAACTAGCTTTCCATTAGCCAGTTCAATTGAGTACGGAATGTCTAACTTACTAGCAGTTAACCCAAGCATACTTTTAAATTCTAGCGATACAAAACTATAGTCGGCACCAGGGTCAAATAGCACAGATGCAAAGCGTTGATTAATAGGGAACGTACCAGTAACTACATTTGGATCTTGGCGTGCTTCCCTCGCACCGATATTGAAAACTCTTCCTTGTGCCTGATTGAGTTTCGGGCATTCCCGCTTAAAGTGCCCCATGTCTCCACAATTGAAACACCCTGGTCCTCAACCATTCCCATTACCACCTCGGTTGATGTTCGCTCTCCGGTTACCAGCTTGATTCCCAGCATTTCCACGATTTCCATTCACGCCATTTCCTCCCTGTTGGCGGTTTCCATTCCCACTTCCATAACCCATTTGATTACCACGACCAACACCAGTACCAACCCAGCATGTTTCTTTTGAGTGGCCAGTCTTCCCACAAGACTCACATTTCCTTAATCTGCACTGGCCGGAATGATGATACTGGCATACATCACACTTGGGCAGAGCGCCCATATATCCTCTTCCCTTGACTTCAACACCAGTTTTAACTTCCTCTGGTGGGTTCACATTCTTTTTCTTGTTGATGCTGCTGGTACCCTTTTTAAAATTGGAGAACTTCCTTTTGTTTTCTCCTGAGGATTCAACATCAGTTTCTTTCTTTTTTCTGGTCGAAATTCGAAAACTTGTTTAGTCTGATGACTTCTTTAGTCAGTGACACGCTCAGGTCGATAGCCTCAGTAATTGTTGCAGGCTTTGACGATGTGACCATACTCATAATCTGAGGTGCCAACCCCCAGATGAAACGCTCCACACGTTTGAATTTCGGACAGACCATGTATGGTACCACGTGAGACAGATCATGAAATCTCTGAACATATTCGGCGATCTTTGGGCCGTCCATCTTAAGGTTCCAAAATTCAGTTTCCAACTTCTGAATCTCGGCCCTGGAGCAATACCTTTTACGCATGATCTCTTTCAGCTCGGTCCAAGTCAAAGTGTATGCTGCTGCCTCTCATAGAGTTTGGACCTGGAGATTCCACCATGAAAGTGCTCCATTAGTGAATAATCCGAAAATGTAGGTGACTTGCTGTTCTGGTGCGCATTTGCTCATCCTTAACACGGAATTTGTCTTCTCCGTCCATCGAACATAAGCCACCGCACCCCCGGTGCCGTCAAAGTTTAGCGGTTTACAGTCTAAAATTTGCTTGAAGGTACAGCCTGTACAAGCAACGTCATTCATAGGAAGTATTAGCAATTGCACATGGAATGTCCAAATGTAATGTAATGTGTCTCAAACGACTTAAACATTACCATGTGGTGGGTTGCTCCTCGAGGTACCCCCGCTAGTTTCGGCGCGTGAGGCCTCGTAATCTGCTATTGCTTGGGAGATCCTTGCTTATAATTCGGCCTCAGTAGTGGGCAAACAGTTTTCCCTTCGGGGAGGCATCTTCTATAAGAAGATCGTGTTGGTCAGGTCATAATAAGTATAATGAGTACGTAACATGCGCATGTAATAACATTCATCAACACAATAACACATAACATCCCATGTCATAACACAAAACAAATAATCCAACAACGCATGTAACGAGAACGTTGCGATCGAGCTATCATATAAGAAGACCACAAGGACAGTTTACAAGTTTCACAATTGTATTATACATCCAAAAGAGACTAAGGGTCACATCGCCCTTGTCTGAATCGTCTATAATCTACAACAACCAAAAGTCAAATATCAAAAGTCATAACGTGGTCTTCAAAAGCTGTGCAATCAGGCTCAATAGTTGCGCTCTCATCAAAAGCATGATATCCGCAACAAACCAAAAACCTCTAAGCTGATGGGGGAGGAGGAGGAGGTGGAGGAATGAAAAGCAAATGGCGCATACGCGCTAACTCCTCCTCGAGCGTATGAACAAGCTGCAACAAACAAGCAATCTGCTGCTCCATCGTCAGAAATTGGATGTGGAAATCTGGATAAGGAAATAGTGGAGCGGGTGGAAAAGCAGACTGTGATGGATCAGCAAAAGGTGGAGGACGCGGGATCCTCTCGAGCTCAGCGACTCTACGACTCAACATATCCTGCTAAAGCTGCAGGGATAAAAGCAAATCATCCGTCGAATACCCAACATGGAAGGGATGGTACGGATCTGACAAAGGCATGACGTTGGGCGAAAACCACATAAATGGCTCGCCCGTGGGTGCATAAGTAGAAGCCGTGTGTGGAAATTGCGGCATAAACTGATCGGCTCCTGACACAAATGTGAGTGTGCTGCTGACTAGAAGGTCCTTCCCCTGGATGGGGAGGAGGAATATCCTGAAGAAAAGTGACGGGTAAATCCATGCGGTGAACGTCTGACACGTGAGGGTGAAACTATGGGACATCAACGGGTACCTGAACAGGTGCAAAAGGGGGAGTAACTGGTCGAACAAAAGGAGCATAGTCGTCGTCATCCTCAATCCACCCATTACGGGTGTGAGCATATCTAGGGTCAACGTGTGTAGCAAAAGGTGCACGGTCAACAAACACAGTCATAGGGTCAGGCAGAGGTGCAACAACTGTAACATCAGCATAGATAGGGTCATGCACAGGTGGAAGGTCGTGAGCAAGAACGGGCTCTGGTGCTATCTCAGGCTCTGGGTCGGCGGGAGCAAGCTCATGATCAGCGGGTATATCGAGGAGCTGATCGACCGGAAAAACAGGTGCCTCACCAGGTGGTTCAACAGGTACAAACTCAACCTCATGATCCGGGTCAAAGTCATGGGGAAAAATGGGTGCAGCAGACATCGCCATGTCGGAATCAGTGTCGGTGGAGTAGTGCTGCATGCCCTGTGCGTGTAGAGTAGCGGATGATACAGACTCAAACGAGTCGGGACCAGACGGGTCAGATAAAGCCTCCACAACAGGAACCTCGACAGGTGGAAAAACAATGGCATCAACAACTGGAACCTCATCAACAGGAATAACAACGTCATCATCAATCGGAGCCCCGCCATCCTGGTCATCCTCAGGGGGACCCTCGATGAAGAGATCGACGTCATCGTCCGACATATCGTCGAGAGGTAGATCCTCAACAGGAAAAGCAGCCAAAGGAATAGGTGCAGGGATCTGAGCAAGAGGTAGATCCCTGGCAAGAAAACCATCACCTAAAGGTAAATCGTCTCCGAAATCCGGTAAGGCGAAGGGATGGAAGTCATCGTCGTCACTACTTATAGTATCTGAAGTGTAAACCTCGCCCTCTGGAAGGATCTCGTCATCTGATACTATAGCTATCGGGTCTATGGTGTCTGACACTCCACTCTCGGAGGATGATGACATGGTGTCTGTGACAAAACAATCACACATATGCACATATATCAATGATTATCAGATAAGCATGTAAGCAAATAACAATGTAAGCATGTATTTATCCTAGTCTTCCCCAGACTATCCCACCCAGTCTCTTAGACTGAACTCCCTAGTCTCTCAGACTAACTCCCTGGTCTCTAAGACCAAACCTTCCCAGTCTCTAAGACTAACTCCCGGGTCTCTAAGACCAAACTTCCTAGTCTCTAAGACTAACTCCCTGGTCTCTAAGACCAAACTTTCCCAGTCTCTAAGATTAAATTTCCCCAGTCTCTAAGACTGACCTCCCTCAGTCTCTAAGACTGAACCTCCCTCAGTCTCTAAGACTGAACCATCCCCAGCCTCTAAGACTGAACTATAAATATAAGTTTTGAAAATGTGTATTTGTGCCTTTTGTTTGCAAAAATGTTTGTTCCCTGGATCTGGATGTTTTGTGTATGCAATGTAAAAACATTTTCGTGAGAGCCCTAATGATCATAGTATAGACTCAAGAAAGAATCCTAGTTCGCTATGATCGAAGCTCTGATACCAAGCTGTCACGCCCTGACTTTTGCGGAAGCGTGGTTTATTTGGTGTGACTTCTTAATACCATAGCAATCAATCACAACAATGCTATATTATAAAAACACGAGATGTTTATCCATTAAAAGAGTTTAGAAAATACCACAACAACATTGTCTGAAAACATCAACACCAAATTAAGTTACAAACCATGACGTGTTTAAACGAGTTCACAAGACTCAACAAAAGTACTTAAATAAAACCTGAGTTTAGAATTATGTATCCCGTCCAGGAAAGGAATACACCCTCTAAACTCAACAACCCTGGATAACATCTATTATTCAAATGCAGCTTGACGACACATGCATACCCTTCCAGATCCACTAGTTCCCTGAAATACATGTAGTTTGAAAAATCAACAAAAAGTTGAGCGAGTTCATGTGTATGTCTGTGTGTATAAACCTTTAAAGTATGTATGTATGTATGAAAGTCCCTGGTATGTAGCAATTAAGGAAAAAGAGATCACCAATTGGTTGCAAAGCCAATGGTATGTGTGAAATGGTGCAGGAAGACTCAAACCTAGCAAATTTGTTACCGGGCCTCCGGCTGGAAGATATAGTCACCACTATGGGCCACCCTGATCCCCATGAGTGTGGGCTCGCTACACCCAAATAGATCTATCACTCATGTCCCTCGGTCCTATGACGAGGATTAATGGCCTTAAGTGTCGTACCCACCCTTCACATGATCTAGTAGTAAACCCTCCTTAAGCTAATCATACCATGTATAAAACGTTTGTAATAATCGTAACATGTATTTCACCCCCGAAGTATAAAACTGAAAACAGTTAAAAGAAAAGGGGGACATGAACTCACAGTAGTGCGTCTTCTGTATCGTCAACTCAAATCTCCGCAGCTAATCACGACTACCTACAGGGTACTAATGTCTATTAGACGAACGGGCCGTGCCTTGGCTTAGAGTTTAACGTTTTGAGTTGCGTTTCTTATATTATTCCAAGTTATAATTATTTCTTAAAATAATAATTATTTTAACTTTGAATTATATTTAGTTTTGGAATAATTGTTAAATCAATATTTTGTATTAATACTTCACGAGTATTTTAAATCCGTATTTCCTTCCCAAGGATGGGGGTATTTATACATGTATATTCGTATTCAAAATAATATATCTTTAAGTCCCACTTAGAAAATATATATAACTTATTTGTCAAAATAATATATTCCCAAGAAAATATATATTTTTCCTAAAAATTATATATCTTCTAAATATACTAGGAAAATATATATTTTTATCTCCCAAAAATAATATATTTTCTTTTTATCGTAAATATGATATACTTGGTAATATGTTCAAAAATCATATTTCACTTCTTTCGTTTCCAAAATAATATTTACCAAAAATGTATTTGTAAAAGTATTTTCCGGAATATTTCATAAGTTACGTTTTAACGTTCGGTTTCACAATACCAAGTGTGTAACTTAAATATTTATTCTGTGTGATTTTGTTATTATTTTGGAGTTGTAAATGTCATGGTAATTTGTAAGTTATATTATTTTACCCTAAATAATATAACTATTCCACAAATCATACAAGTATTCACACAAGTGACTTAGTATCAAATATATATTCTAAATATATATTTACCCATTTTATTTACCAAAACCAACCTCCGATACTTGTATTTTTGTTACAAAAATTATGGCAAAGTTTATATTTGAAAAACATAGTTTAAAATACACTTGTAAATACTTGTTAGCAAAATATTTTATAAGTGTTGGAATTTTTAGAAAATTTTGCCATAGTTTCCTTTGTAAATGGAGGTGTCCATGCTATTTAGCATATCATTTTCTTTTCAAGAATCATCCAAACAATCAACAACAAATCACTAAACAATATTACACTTACCAAGTGCAAAGACTATATATTTTACAACACAACATGAACTTGATCTTTCACAAAAACACGTAGTAACTTGGTAAAGTGCTTAGTGGGTTTAGTTACCCTCCAAAGTGTGTTTACTTCTTTTAAAATCTAATTCTTGAAAAGATTTGGTGTTTACAACTTGTAAACATAATTTACAAAAATGTTTATTTATGACATCTTCTTGTTCCATAGATATTTCTACACTTATTTTATTACTAAAAATAGTGTAAGTTAAATAAAAACCATGATCTTTCCAAAAATCATCTCTTGAACTTGGTTTTTTTGGAAAAAATCATTTGTAAATATCGGATCCATATGATCATCAACTCACTTTGTTTACTTATATTTCAAGAAATCACTTTTACTTTCAAGTTCATGTTTAGTCTAGAAGATGATTATTTCATGTAAACACATAATCACCTCTTATCTTGTTAGATCATGTTTTTAATCATAATCTAACAAGTTCAATATGATGATCAACATCATATTATCAAGAAATCAACAAGCAATCATCAACATATACAAAACAACATCATACTAACAATATTACATCATGTTTCATCTTTATGTAAACTTTATGTTTCAAGATTCATGTGTTCTTGTATAAATCAACATGTTATATCTTTTAACCTGTAACGCTCTAACACGTTTTAACCAAAAGTCGCAGCGGAAATACGTGTCACACCCCAACCAATGGCGGAAACATCGGGATGAGACGAAGTGTGAAGATTGCTCGAAACATCATAACGCTATTTGTGACAATAATTTAATAATCCAAATTTCATTTCCAAACTTCAAGTAGTCATCAATACAAGATCCCAAATAACAACAAGTTTAATCAAAATAACAAACCAACATAACCAAAATTCGATACAACATATTTAAATCTAACGTCTAAAGTGTGTATCTAGGCATCGTGCTACCTCTTTCATTTCATCATCATCAACCTGTAACATGTTTAAAAATACTATTCAATGCAAAAGCAAAGGCGAGTATACAAGTTTGGTACATACATAGCATAAGATAAAAGTGTGAACAATCTCTCATAGCAAGCATGCGATTCAAGATAAACATTAAATATGGCATGTGTCTAACATATCAAACCAAGAAAACGCAACTTGCTCATGACATAACCAAAGTTTCAGTAGAGGCGGGTCGTTAATCCTATAGCGCTACATATGTCACGGTTTGGCTCGTACGAAGTTAATGATAAGTTCAACACATAAGAATCACCCAAATTTAAAGTATCAAGCCATCACATATACAAGCATGTTATAGGAATGTTCATGTGTTTAGACAAAAGTTCATGTGTAAGTTTCAATAGGTAAACATGTTGCACCCCAAAAGTGGTAAAAGTAAAAAGGGGAAAAATACGAGTATACTCACAGTGTTTGCGTATGGAGATTCCTTGAAATAACGCGCGAGGAAAAGATAGGGAAACCGAACGGATGAGAGTGATTATCCTAGGCATCATAACACGATCAATTGATATTTACAAGTTAGATATAGTTCCTAATATTTAGGGCTTACAATTTGATTATTATAGGTTATCTCATAATAAATTGTTATTGAATTTAACAAGTTAGAAGATAAAATAAAAATAACTGTTATAAAATTTAAAGGTTAAATTGTACAGAGTAAAAAAAACAGTTAAAAAATAAATTTACAGATTATTGATTCTTTAAAAAAAAAAAAATAGAAAGTGGATGTCCAAACGACAACTACTGGGCAAGTTTGAAGATGTGATTTATGTTGACTTTTATTTCATAAGAAAATTAATAGAATGCCATCTTCTTCATTAAAAACAAACCCAGATGGTCATCTGTACCCATCTTGTTCATTGTTTTTAAACAAAAAAAAAAAAAGAATAACATCAATGCTTTTGTGATCTTGTTTATTGTATGACTATAATATAGGACCACATAATCTGCTTGTCAACATCCTTATTCAAAAGACACTAGCGACTAAAATATATGTATATGTACTCAAAGGTTCCGTCGAATGCATACGGTATAGAGTTTAGAAACATAAGTGTATTAAGTAGTGACTAAACGAAAACAACAAGGAACCAAAAGTTATACCGAATGATGATGAGAGGATTCCCGTTGTGAACCCCGTACGGCTTCGGTGACGTTACGAGTTGAAATGCTCCCTGTCGCGATGTCCGTAGTCCTTCGTTTGGTTTCCGGCGAGAACCCGCGTGAAACAAACGGGAGGAGGTGACTCCGTTGATGTACGTAGGTCTCCGGTGAGTCCCGGCGACGTACTTGTGTCCTCCGGCGACGTCTGCGTTTTTCGGCGAGGTGCAGAGGGTAGTTTTTTTTTTGTGTGGTGTGTTTGTGTCGAGTTCTCTGAATCATCACAGTGGTTATGGTTTACCTATAAGCGATTTCCAATTCCTTGTGTTTTTGTAACTTAAGAAATTCCGAATATGATATATGGTAAGTGTTTGGTGTACCTTGTTTGAAAGGATGGAAATAAGAAAGAAAATTTCAATCGAAGAAGAAATGGGAAATATGGCTGATTAAGGCGACAACTTGATTCAAGGTGATGCCTTGAGAAGTTAAATATAAAGACAATCTGATCCTAATAAATGTCACGTAAAGAGGCTTAGGGGAGTTGTTGAGTTGAAGTTAAGAGAGTATTAATTATAAGTTGGTTGGAAAGATGGAGTCTTAAAATCAACCAATGAAGGCTGGGAAAAGAAGTGGCTGTAGATGTGTTTTGGCACACAAAATGGCTGGCCGAGACCAGCTGTATTCTTTCCTTCATTGTCCCTTTTGGTTTATTATATTTTGAAGTGTAATATAATTTCTAATTACCCAACCTATAACTAAATGGGTGCATGATATTTAAACATGTGAAGCATAAAAGAAACAATCAAATAATTGATCCAATGGTTGGCTGAGGATCTTGAAATCTGGCCGAAAGTTTTTTTTTTATTTTTTTTTATTTTTTTTTGTAAGTTATTAAAATATGATTATTAATTTTAATAAGTATATTTATGTGTTAGTGTTTAATTTACATGAGATGAAGAACTAAGTTTGTATAAAAATATAGTATAGGTTGTGTGTTGTGAACGTATAATCAAGTGTTTGCACGTATAGAATATCTAGAATCACGTATTGATTGTAAGTCACGCATGGGTTTACAAGGGAACGGGTATGTATCAAATGTATAAAATGTGAAAGTAAACGGAGTATAGTATGAAATAATTAATTTTATTACAATCGAAATCTCAGATTACGATGATACGAAACGAAATACGATAACACGAGATTACCAGTTTTCGAAAATAGAAATACGTTACAAGCTTTCTAATTAAAGAAAGTTACGAAAAAGTGAGGCGTCACAGTCTCCCCTCCTTTAGGAAATTTCGTCCCGAAATTTATTCAAGAGGAAAAACCGAAAGGGTTTTGGCAAGTCGAAGAGGATTGTTTAAAGTTGAGGCTTTGAAGTTTGAGACAGCGGAGAAGAATTGAGGTATAAGGGTGAACGATTGATTTAATAACCATTACGAGTGTAGGAATAGCATAAGTATCAGATAGGCGAAAATAGCGTGCTAAAAATGAAATCTCGTTGGGGATAATCGGATATAATGCGTTTGTGAGTTGTTAAAGTTTACGTATTAGGTCTAGGTAGGTCTGCAAAACACTGAATTTCTCATGGCACGTTTTACGAAAGTTTGGTAACATGGTGGAAACACTTATATATAGGAAGTACCAGCGGCGTATCCACCATGTTTTGGCCATGTTACGTCCGTTTCGTTATTCATGTCATGTTACGTTCCGTGTTTTACCATACACAATAGTACACTCTATGGTTCTCATAAGCCAATCACTATAATCCCGTGTGCACCCGCGATTATTTTGATCATCGTATGATCCGCATAGCTTGTACTAGTTGAGTATGAATCAGGGTATACATAATTTAACAATAAGAATGTGTTCGTATAAGAATATAGTATATAAACAAGTCCATGCTTAAGTATGTAAAGGACCCACGCAAGCGAATCCCTCGGATTACGCTCGTGTATAGGTACGAATGTGTGAATCATGTGTATGAATGAAAGCCCGAGCATAAGTATAAGTTTAATATGAATATGCACGTAAGTATGGGTATCAACATAAAACGTACGAGTAGTATGAGTATACGTATAAGCATGAAACGTATAAATATAAGTATAAGCATAAAACACATGAGTATAAGTATGAATACGATTATAAGTATGAGCACAAAATGTATTGTTATGAATATGAGCGTGAGTGAAAGTATGAATACTAATGATTTTGTATATAGTATTAATTGAAACGTAAAACAAGTTAAGCATGTAAAAGTGTTCAAAAGGTTGAGCATGTAAATACGAATGATATAACTGAAATTTTCGCGATGCAACGACTAAAACGTGTATGATGATATGCATGTATAGTTGTTCAAACGAAACGTTGAGTTTATCGAGTCAAAATTAGATTGAGCTTGGTTTGAAAGGTAGAATCTAGCTTGCATATGTAAGAGGATACAAAGTACTCATTGGTTATGCATACTATATTTGGTAATGAATGGAATGCTACTTTTGTTTAAAAGATTTTATGTAATTCAAGGATGGTCGGTTCCCATGAAGTCTTCTTGCCCACGTGTTTTGTAAATTGGTGTAGGAAAAAGGTTTTTGATAAAAAGGTAAGTTCGTTTCATCAAACAAGAAATCATGAATTTAGGAGGTTCTTGTGAAAACGAGCATCCTTAGAAAAGAATTTAGCAAAAGGACTTAGTGATTGTTAAAAGCTTTAACAAATGATTTGTTGATGTTGAAAAGAGTATTTGGTAAAACGATCATATAACATCTTATTAGTAATTTGAGAAAGGTTAGTTTGATTTCGATTAAGAGTGGAAGTCTCTAATATGATGATATAATATGAACGTGTTTTAGTTAATAAATCGGATGCGAAGTTCATGGGCAAGAGATTCACTAGACCGATTAAATAGATAGGTAGCATTTCGTAAGGTTTGGAAATTCGTGTAGTAAAACGTTTAAGACGTGATTAAGTATCTCGTGTATATGATCTATGTGAAACGTATAATGGAATAAAGAATAAGTTTGATAAAATAATAAATTTTGAAAATCGCATGAGTAGGGATTTGGTTAATGATAAACAATTTAGGTATAAAATATGATCGAGTTTGCATAATAAGATATTTTGAAGAGACGTTTTGGAAACGATCACCTAGGTAAGGGAATCACCCCTAACTCGTTGGTGAGGTCATTTTTAAGAAAATGGGAGTGGAGTTAATCGTCAAGGTAAGGAAATCACTCCTATCTCGATGATATGTCTCCACTTGTCGTTACAAGGATTATGAATTTAAATTATATGAAATCATGCATATGTATAAATGTATGGAAGAGATTCAATATGTTGTGTGTGTAAAAAAAAAAAAGAATATCGAAAGTAAATTCAAATTTGAAAGATCGTATCGTATAAAATGAATAATAGAAACGCATGTTTAACCAAAGTTTGGAGTGTTCCAAAACGGAACTTTGACTAACCAAAGTGGTCGAAAAAGTCTTTTGAATTTGAGGAGCATGCTTTGGCCTAATAGGTAAAATACTCTCGCCGACAAGTCGGTTAACGGTATTTACCCTTCCGGTTACTACATGTCTCATATCAATTGAAATTTCGAGACTTTGGCGGGATAAAAAAAAATATCAAGGAGTGGAACCAGTCGCCAAGGTGCGGGTTTCACCCCTAACTTGACGGTTTCGTATCCTAAGTGTGGTTGGTACTTGTCGGGTCGAAATTTAGTTTCGACATGTTGACAAGGGTCCACTAGAAATGGAATTTGAAATTTGAAATTTGAAATTTACATTAAGATGTGGATTTCACTCCTAACTTAATGGTGTAATTTCGTGCAACAAAAATGAATTCAAGCGGGATGAGAGTTGTTTACCAAATTGTGGGTTTCACGCCTATTTTGGTAAACTCGTCTCTTTTGTATAATACGAGTGTTTTCGAGTTTAAGAAAAATTGAGTAAAATGCCTTAGGGAGAGCGTATGTTAAAAGGACAAACGAACAAGCATAAACACATAAGAAGGTATGTCGAGGGTAACACATAAGGATTAGAACAATAAAACAAGTATCAACACATAATACAACAAGTATCGAACATAATAGACAAGCATTGACACACAACGAAACAAATATTAACACATAAGGATGGCATGTCAAGTATTAACACGTAAATGACACATAGGTTTAAAAGATCAAAAAGAATAAATAAGGCAGATAAAGTAGCATGCAAGTAGTTTCAAGTAAAACGTACAAATAAAGCTCTAAAACTATAGACTAGGTTAAAGCATTCTTACTTTTCCTAATTCCCTATAGTTATGGCTCTGATACCAATCTGTCACACCCCAACCAATGGCGGAAACATCGGGATGAGACGAAGTGTGAAGATTGCTCGAAACATCATAACGCTATTTGTGACAATAATTTAATAATCCAAATTTCATTTCCAAACTTCAAGTAGTCATCAATACAAGATCCCAAATAACAACAAGTTTAATCAAAATAACAAACCAACATAACCAAAATTCGATACAACATATTTAAATCTAACGTCTAAAGTGTGTATCTAGGCATCGTGCTACCTCTTTCATTTCATCATCATCAACCTGTAACATGTTTAAAAATACTATTCAATGCAAAAGCAAAGGCGAGTATACAAGTTTGGTACATACATAGCATAAGATAAAAGTGTGAACAATCCCTCATAGCAAGCATGCGATTCAAGATAAACATTAAATATGGCATGTGTCTAACATATCAAACCAAGAAAACGCAACTTGCTCATGACATAACCAAAGTTTCAGTAGAGGCGGGTCGTTAATCCTATAGCGCTACATATGTCACGGTTTGGCTCGTACGAAGTTAATGATAAGTTCAACACATAAGAATCACCCAAATTTAAAGTATCAAGCCATCACATATACAAGCATGTTATAGGAATGTTCATGTGTTTAGACAAAAGTTCATGTGTAAGTTTCAATAGGTAAACATGTTGCACCCCAAAAGTGGTAAAAGTAAAAAGGGGAAAAATACGAGTATACTCACAGTGTTTGCGTATGGAGATTCCTTGAAATAACGCGCGAGGAAAAGATAGGGAAACCGAACGGATGAGAGTGATTATCCTAGGCATCATAACACGATCAATTGATATTTACAAGTTAGATATAGTTCCTAATATTTAGGGCTTACAATTTGATTATTATAGGTTATCTCATAATAAATTGTTATTGAATTTAACAAGTTAGAAGATAAAATAAAAATAACTGTTATAAAATTTAAAGGTTAAATTGTACAGAGTAAAAAAAACAGTTAAAAAATAAATTTACAGATTATTGATTCTTTTAAAAAAAAAAATAGAAAGTGGATGTCCAAACGACAACTACTGGGCAAGTTTGAAGATGTGATTTATGTTGACTTTTATTTCATAAGAAAATTAATAGAATGCCATCTTCTTCATTAAAAACAAACCCAGATGGTCATCTGTACCCATCTTGTTCATTGTTTTTAAACAAAAAAAAAAAAAAAAGAATAACATCAATGCTTTTGTGATCTTGTTTATTGTATGACTATAATATAGGACCACATAATCTGCTTGTCAACATCCTTATTCAAAAGACACTAGCGACTAAAATATATGTATATGTACTCAAAGGTTCCGTCGAATGCATACGGTATAGAGTTTAGAAACATAAGTGTATTAAGTAGTGACTAAACGAAAACAACAAGGAACCAAAAGTTATACCGAATGATGATGAGAGGATTCCCGTTGTGAACCCCGTACGGCTTCGGTGACGTTACGAGTTGAAATGCTCCCTGTCGCGATGTCCGTAGTCCTTCGTTTGGTTTCCGGCGAGAACCCGCGTGAAACAAACGGGAGGAGGTGACTCCGTTGATGTACGTAGGTCTCCGGTGAGTCCCGGCGACGTACTTGTGTCCTCCGGCGACGTCTGCGTTTTTCGACGAGGTGCAGAGGGTAGTTTTTTTTTTGTGTGGTGTGTTTGTGTCGAGTTCTCTGAATCATCACAGTGGTTATGGTTTACCTATAAGCGATTTCCAATTCCTTGTGTTTTTGTAACTTAAGAAATTCCGAATATGATATATGGTAAGTGTTTGGTGTACCTTGTTTGAAAGGATGGAAATAAGAAAGAAAATTTCAATCGAAGAAGAAATGGGAAATATGGCTGATTAAGGCGACAACTTGATTCAAGGTGATGCCTTGAGAAGTTAAATATAAAGACAATCTGATCCTAATAAATGTCACGTAAAGAGGCTTAGGGGAGTTGTTGAGTTGAAGTTAAGAGAGTATTAATTATAAGTTGGTTGGAAAGATGGAGTCTTAAAATCAACCAATGAAGGCTGGGAAAAGAAGTGGCTGTAGATGTGTTTTGGCACACAAAATGGCTGGCCGAGACCAGCTGTATTCTTTCCTTCATTGTCCCTTTTGGTTTATTATATTTTGAAGTGTAATATAATTTCTAATTACCCAACCTATAACTAAATGGGTGCATGATATTTAAACATGTGAAACATAAAAGAAACAATCAAATAATTGATCCAATGGTTGGCTGAGGATCTTGAAATCTGGCCGAAAGTTTTTTTTTATTTTTTTTTGTAAGTTATTAAAATATGATTATTAATTTTAATAAGTATATTTATGTGTTAGTGTTTAATTTACATGAGATGAAGAACTAAGCTTGTATAAAAATATAGTATAGGTTGTGTGTTGTGAACGTATAATCAAGTGTTTGCACGTATAGAATATCTAGAATCACGTATTGATTGTAAGTCACGCATGGGTTTACAAGGGAACGGGTATGTATCAAATGTATAAAATGTGAAAGTAAACGGAGTATAGTATGAAATAATTAATTTTATTACAATCGAAATCTCAGATTACGATGATACGAAACGAAATACGATAACATGAGATTACCAGTTTTCGAAAATAGAAATACGTTACAAGCTTTCTAATTAAAGAAAGTTACGAAAAAGTGAGGCGTCACAATACGAACTTAAAAATTTTCTTTCATTATATTCATTCTAACATACTTGGAAATACATTAAATCAATCTTTTACATTAAATACATTAATGCTTTCTATAAATTTATAACATCGGACATACTACTATTAAATTATGTGACCATGCACCCATATGTACAATCCGTCTCTTGACTCGATCTTCAACCTTTTACACTCCAGGATGAGAATCCACAGTTTTGTACAACCTGCAGACACCACGTACAATCACATCATTAGCAACCGGTGTCATCATATATAAAATTTAAACGTGCATAATTAGGCGTCATCATATCATTCTTTCGCTTATGTTAGTCCATTCATCCATCCATTCAAACCACCCGCATTGGGTTTCGGCGCCTACCTTCAACTTCCATCACTAGTATACCTGCATTCCCTATTTCATTCTAAATAGGAAAACGGTTAGCATCATTAGATTTCATTCATATGAACACATCCATGTATACGCATAACAAATCTCATTCATTTGTACATATAACTAAATTCCAATTCATGCACACATACCCTTTCTATTTGTACATGTGCTTCCAACTTACATTCTACACAATATTACTTACAATCCTAAACACACACGTCTATACATGTAAATTTGCATACACGTAATTCTCCATACTTACGAGTTTATAGTCATACTCTCCTATGATTCCCAATTACTTACTTACAAACTAACCCATACCTACGCGTATAACTACTTATTTCATCTTTATGCATAATACCATCATGTAAACTTCTTTCTTACCTACACTAAATAGAAACTATTTCTTAACCATTTTCGACACATTTACCGTAGACTTACCTTATTACTTCCATTGTATCATACTTTCTCACATGATTCACAATAATCATTATACTACAATACATTTTACATTCAAAGTGTAAGTTCGGGATTCACTTACCTCGTGCGTCCGAGTTCAATCATAGCTTCCGCGTTTATCTTTGGCTCGTTGCCTTTCCATGCTTATGTGCACGTTGACATGTCTCCTATCCGTACATGCTATCACATCCATCATAACATGATTAGCATACATGAGCATACATACCTTCTAATGAAGGTTTCTAGCCATATAATCTTATCAAACTAATTTCCCACTTGTAATTCATTCAAAACACATTCCTTATACAAATCTATTATCTAATACATCATCCTCACACTCTATAAACATTTATTCATTGTTAGCATACAATTTCACTTATCATTTTCTCCTAAGCATTTCATCAAACACCTGGTGTGCGTAACACTTCCTAAGCATAATGTACAAGTGCTTTAAGCATGTTCTTCCTTATTTCATCTTATGAACCATTACATTCAAACAAAACTCATAATCATGAATTTTACTTCAAGTTTATCTATCTTAGTCTATCATACAACACCTTATACAACACAAGATTACACTATAACATCTTCAAGTTCATCATGATCATCATCTTCACACTCATGCAATGGGTTTCATTCTAAATCACCCAATTACTTGAAATTATTCATAACACAAGTTCTATTTGGTGTTTCTAACACCTCTACATGCTTAATTTCATACAATTTCATGGATTGATTATAACCCACTTCAAACAAGATCACCAAATCTAAGTTTTAAGACATACCTTATGATCCCCTTGTGAAGGTGATCGTTAATTCATGTTCGGTTGTGAATTTGGGCTTCGTTTAGCCTTTCAATTTGGAGATTTTTTATGAAGTTTAGGGTTTTGGCTCCATGGGAGCTTTCCCTGCTCGTTCAAGAACACACACGATGTGTGTGTATGTGTGTGTGTTGTTTTCTTTTAACACAACAACTTTCAAGTTGTTCACTTTGGCCCCTCATGTTTCGTTTTAATCAAACAAGGCTACAACCCTTCGTTTAATACCAACTATACTAATATTCAACTAGGTTAATTATCCCTAGTTAATATTTATTTATGGGTTAACTTTTCTCATCAACGGTACCTTACCCGTTTCTTAATAGTAGCCGGGTTTAAATTACCAAACCCGTTTTTGGGGTGTTACATAACCACCATAAATATGAAGTAAACAAGAGTGTTCAAAAATCTTACAACTAGCTTAAAGCTAGGGTAGAACAAGGTTGAAAATGTGGTGGATAAAAGCACACAAGAGAGGTCCTTCAAGTTCCGTGAGCACCGAGCCTCCTAATTCACCTTCTAGCACCTTGTAATGCACTTGGAATTGTATGAATGAAAACTGAAAAGATGGTGGTATATGGGGGTTGTTCGGCCGTAGCTTGGGGATGAGAGGAGAAGAGAAGGTGAGTTGTGAAGATGAAGATGATCTTGATGTACTTATAATCTCATTTAGTGTATTACCCAAAGGGTTTTGTGCCTCACCAAGTACAAACAAGATCCTAACATATCTAAGCAAGATCACTCATGGGATTTAGGAAGATTTATAAAAATCTTGAGGTGGGGCCCTTGGGTGAGCCGTAAATTGGCATGGGGGAGGGGTTAAGATGTAAGTTGTTGGTAAACGATGGTAATTAGTGGAAGGTTAGATGTTATGTCTAGTGTTTAGTGTGTAGGATGCTTTGTATAGTAATTTAGAGTGTTCAGGAACCATAATTAGCTTAGAAAAATAAAAACAATGCTTCTTGCAATAGTGTTCCGGGTAATGTCCGGTTGTTCGGTTAGATACCGATCCGTTAAAGTGGTAAGTTATACCGTACAGTGTCCTTTATGTAACTTTTTGTGACACTTTTAATTCCCGTCACTTAGGAAAGCATACAAGACAATTTTGCCATATTTTTGCACATTACTAGCATGTTAAAATGCTGAATTTTGATGTTTAATGCAGAATTCTGCACTTTGAGTGGGTTTTAGGCACTTTCCGGCACTTAAACTATCACCTAGTGACGCAGTTTTATGGTCCTTATCTCCGTACACTCCATACTAGTGTAGTACCTTGTCTCTGGCTCATACTGGGCCTCAAAACATTGTCTATCTATGTACTGGCACTGTCAGTATATTTCTGAGTTATCCGCTAACTGTGCTAACTGTGCTTTGTGCATCAAGTATGTCACTAAAGTTTGTATGTAATGAATGGTGTGACAGTATGAAATGTGATGCACATGTATGTATGATACAGAAATCAGAAAGCAGTTTACGTCATCAGTTGTAATTAAGCACAGTCATTAAGCACAAATTAATATTAATTTATTGTACGGATACCTGTAATTATGAGGGTTGTCACAGCATTCATCATCTTCTTTCTTGCTCTCAAAAGTGTCTCAGAGGAATATCTCGCCGGGGAAAAATGGACTTCACACCACCACATCCGGTCTCCATCACGTCATTCTATAACAACCCTAATGTAAACCGACACCCTCATAAATTTTTCAACACCCTAATATATCTTAAAATGTCTCAATATGTCCTTATATGCACCCCGTATGTGAAAACCGAGCCCAAAGTAGATTATAATATATATAATAAATTAAAAAACAATAAATAATAAGTTGAGGCGGGCCGCATAGGACCTCACCTCAATGTTACGCGGGCCGTATCAAAGCCCATAGTTGGTTTCGGTGAAACTTAAGTTCAGGCGGGTCGCGTATGATATCATTCAAGTTGATGCGGGCCGCGAGAGACCTGGACTGTGGCAAAGCCCGGTGCGGCCACGTGGCCCAACACCCGGCAAGCCTAGTGGTGACCCAGCCAAGCTACACGTTGACCCAGCGTTGACGCGGGCCGCGTAAGCTTGGCCTATTCTTCACGCGGGCCGCGTGGAGACGCGATTACAGCCCTATATAAGCAGGCAACGGGCCTCCAGTTCCGTCGTTCAAATTTCTTTCTTTCTCTCTTGATTTCTGAAGTAGTATACACTATACCCGGGCATTATACCCCCCTAAATAGCGAGGTTCTGCTCCGTTGTAAGTATTATAACCCCTGGATACGTATTAGATACTCTGCCCGATTGATCTAGGGTTCCGTAACGGCTGTCGTGGTTCTGCCCGACGTAGTCGTTGGAATGCCGTCTCGGGGAGGGTATTACTAATGTTAAAATGGGTTATTATACTAACACACGTGCATTTGTGTAAACTATAGATTATTCCCAGGAAATCACTACCGAAAACCCTAAAATAGCAATGTGAGTAATCTCCTTTTTGTTAACAGTTTTTACAAAACCTTAACCTTTTTACAATGCAATTTAGCATTGATTGAGTCTTTGTAATTCTACAATTAGTGCCGGTATGTTGGGGTTTTGTATACAAAATTTGAGTAACGTTACCATTGGACAAAGAGTTAGCCAATGCGTAATATGACCCTCTAGTCAGACTTGACACTACTGAATGAGTAATTGGGTAGATATAAACATTGTAATCGCCCTCAATACTGTTTAAATTAAATTAATATTTCTTGATTAAACTGAGATTCACTCACCAGTATTTTCCACTGACAAAACCTTTTTAAAACGCGTTTCAGGTAACACAATGTGAAAGCCAATTAGAAGCCAGCTGGACAGCACTGAAGGCTTGGAAAAGTGGCTATAAAAGTTACCTAAATAAAAGAAAGCATTTATTTCAATAAAGTGGGATTTATCCCTGTAATTCAGTTTGTAATGAAAAAACTTGGGTTTTACCCATGTGTTTAATATTATAAATATGGTGGTTTACTCTGATTTAATATTTCCTAACTACGGTCCTGATGAAAATTTCCACTGCCAAATAAGTAATAACGTGATACCACCGAAACTGGCTCGCGACCGCCGTTCCCGGGATTTAGGGATCGGGGGTTGTGAAGAAGGTGGTATCAGAGCTATGCCACTGATTCAGCCACAGAAGTGTTCTGCTGACATCCAAATTCAAATTGTTAGGAAATAAATTATGAAATTAGGTGCATAATTGTATTTTCTTGTTATGTGTTATCTGACTATCTGTTAGTTTACAGTATGAGCGACCAAGGACCATCTGACGCGTATCGTCAATTGTCTGGTTCGCCTAGAAGCGAAGGCACCTCCTCTTCTCAGCCTGCCCTCTCAGGGTACTCTGCTGATACGGAAGAAGGAATATTTGTGTTTAAGGCTCAGTCTGAAGAGCCATTTCCTCAGAAAAAGAGGGGATGGTTCGGTAGGGGAGCACACGAGCGTAGGAAACGTATGAAAAAGTTGCAGGAACAGCGAGTGTTAGCCGCAGCCAAAAGAGAAACTGATGCCTATGCCCAGGATATGCTCAATAGGGGTATAGCTAATATCCATATTTTAGCAACTGCTGCAGCTGACCCAAACCTGGAACAAATGCTAGCACCCCAACCACAACTACCAAATCCTGACCAAGCCATGGAAGTAGAAAACCCTGAAAATCAAACCGAAATGCATAATTTCAATCCAGAAGAGATACCTAGGGTACCTGCACCCAATCCCCTAGACCCAAACAATTACGACCCCTGGTGGAACGATGTTAGGGATTATGTGCAACAAAACCCAATACAGGAAAACGTGCCAATGCCCAATCTAGGAGCCTACCTAGGGTTAGATCCTCAAGATCCTTATCACATTAACGATGCACATATTAGGGAGATCTTAGAAAATCCTTACCCTTACCAGGCCCCGTACCAGGAACCCGCACCTCAGATTTCAAACCCAGTCCTAGAACCTGCACCCCCAATGAGTGCAGAAAATGTACAAGAACTTAGGACTTTCGGTGAGGAAATTTTAGAAATCAGTGAGAGAATGAGACAGGTGGGAGAGCGTCTCGTATGGAAATACGACGAGCGCAATATGGATTTCTGGATGAATCCATATCCTTGAATATGATGGTGGAGATAGTAGTAATAATAATATAATATAATAATATAATAATATATGTGTGTATGTGTTAGAAAAAAATAATAATAATATATGGATGCATACTATTAGTATTATAGCTTTACATTTCAGTCGGTATTGTAATTTTAAATTCAATACTGGTGTGTAATGATGCATACTATATGAATAGAGTAAAAGTCGCAATGCTCGACGCTTTTGACCAAAAAGTGTGTGTCATGTGATTGGCTATATTCAAATATTATTTGTGATATTAATATTTGGTAAATGTTTAAAATTCAGATGGCCGACGAGGGAAATCAAGATAATCTGAATAACGATAACCAGAGTAACAATAACGTGGTTAACGAGAATCCAAACAACAATAACAACGGAAACCAAATGGATAATAGTGTCGTTCAGCATATTGTGGCACATGGAATTATAGATGCAATGTCATTTATTATTCAAACAGTTCAAGAAGCGAATAATAAAAGTAAGCATAGCAGTATACGATCAACTGAACCAGAACACAGCGTGAACAATGGACTCATACTTCAAGCGCCCATTCCCAAGAGAAGAAGAACCATGCCACATGGTTGTTCTTACAAAGAATTCTGGTCCTGCAAACCAATAGAATTCTCGGGCAATGAAGGACCCATTGCAGCCTTACGCTGGATAGAGAAAACTGAGGTAGTTCTGAAAATAAGCAAGTGTGCGGAGGAAGATAAAATAATGTTTGCTTCAAATCTGTTTAAGAATGCAGCTCTAGAATGGTGGAACACTATCCTCCAGTCAAGAGGAAGTGATAGGGTTTATAACATGGAATGGGAAGAATTTAAGAACATGGTGGAAAGGAAATTCTGCCCTCCCAATGAAAAAGAACAGATAGCAAATAAGTTTCTGAATCTTAGAATGACCGGGGTAGACAGTAAAGGTTACACTACCACATTCTTTGAATATGCTAGGATAGTACCAAATCTTGCATCACCTGAACCAGTATTAATCTCTCGTTACATCTGGGGATTAATTGGAGAGATTAGGCATGTAGTCAAGGCAACAAGACCCCAAACCATAGAAGAAGCTGTAGAACTAGCCAATACCTTGACAGACGAGCTAATCCGTACTAGGGAAGAAGATCAGAGGAGAAACTTATCCCAAAGGCTTACCCAAGAATTCCGTTATGGGAATTCCAACCATAGAAATGTCGGTTCTACATCTGCATCTTATTGCAAGCATTGCAAAAGGAAGCATTCTGGAAAATGCTCCATATATTGCAATTTTTGCAAAATATCAGGTCACAAAGAAGAAGACTGCAGGAGAAAAGCCAACAACCGAATATGCTTCAATTATGGAGAAAAAGGTCATATTAAGCCAAACTGCCCAAAATTGACTCCAGCTGTAAACAACAAGAACCCTAAAAATGCTAGAGCATTCATTCTAACTGCAGATGAAGCCAAGATGATCCCAGATGTCATTGCTGGTACGTTTTTAGTTAATGATATTTTTGCTAAAGTATTATTTGACTCTGGTGCAAACCAAAGTTTTATTAATACTTCGTTTTGCAAACTCCTGAATCAATCATTAACTAAACTACCACAAGAATGTCTAGTAGAAACCGCAAACGGAGAAATTGTTAAGATTTCTGAAATCTTGAAGGAAGCAAGAATAGAAATTTTTAATCAAAAGTTTATTGCAAACCTTTACCCAATGAATCTGGCTGGATTTGATGTCGTGTTAGGTATGGATTGGTTAATAGCCAATAAAGCCAGTATTTTATGTGATCAAAAGACAATTCAATTAAAATAACCAAGAGGTGAAAAGATCACAATTAAAGGAGATAAACCCTTTAGATCCACTAAATTCATCTCTGTGATGAAAACTGCAAGTTATATAAGAAAAGGATCTATAGTGTATTTGATTTCTATAGTCACTAACACTAAAGGAAAAGAATTAAAAGGCATTCCAGTAGTGTCCCAGTTTTCAGATGTCTTTCCAGAGGAATTGCTAGGACTACCGCCAGACAGGGAAGTCGAATTTAGAATCCATCTGCTACCAGGAACAGCACCAATTGCCAAAGCACCTTACCGTTTGGCACCCGCTGAGATGCAAGAACTGAAGAAACAATTAGACGAATTGTTGGAAAAAGGGTTCATACAGCCAAGCTCATCGCCATGGGGAGCACCGATATTGTTTGTCAAAAAGAAGGACGGATCAATGCGTATGTGCATTGACTACCGTGAATTGAACAAAGTCATGATTAAGAATCGGTATCCATTACCGAGGATTGACGATTTGTTTGATCAACTTCAAGGAGCTCGATTTTTCTCTAAAATCGACTTAAGATCAGGATATCATCAATTAAAAGTACAGGAAGAGGATATTCCTAAAACTGCATTCAGAACAAGGTATGGTCATTATGAATTTACTGTCATGCCATTTGGTTTAACCAATGCCCCAGCCGCATTTATGGACATGATGAACCGAATATGTAAGCCATATTTGGATAAATTCATAATTGTCTTCATAGATGATATTCTAATTTACTCTAAAAGTAAAGAGGAGCATGCAAAGCACTTGCACTTACTTTTAAGTTTATTAAGAAAAGAAAGGCTTTATGCTAAGTTTTCAAAGTGCGAGTTTTGGTTAGAACAGGTACAATTTCTTGGACATTTAGTGAATCATGAAGGAATTCATGTAGATCCAACAAAAATCGAGGCAATTACTAAATGGAAAACCCCTGAGTCACCAACCGAGGTTAGAAGTTTCTTAGGATTGGCCGGTTATTATAGAAGATTTATTCGAGATTTTTCTAGAATAGCTATTCCTTTAACTAAGTTGACCTGTAAATCTGTTAAGTTTGAATGGGGACCAAAACAGGAAGAAGCTTTTAGAATCCTTAAGCAAAGATTAACCCATGCACCTATATTAGCATTACCAGAAGGAAATGAAGACTTTGTAATCTATTGTGATGCTTCTAAATTAGGTTATGGATGTGTGTTGATGCAACGCCAAAAGGTTATAGCCTACGCCTCTAGACAGCTTAAGAGCCATGAAGAAAATTATTCAACCCATGATTTGGAATTAGGAGCTATAATTTTTGCCCTTAAGATTTGGAGACATTATCTTTATGGTAGTAAGTTTACCGTATTCACATATCATAAAAGTTTAAGATATGTTTTCGGGCAAAAAGAGTTGAATATGAGACAAAGACGCTGGATGGAATTGCTTAGTGATTATGACTGTGATATCCAGTATCATGCGGGAAAAGCCAATGTGGTGGCTGATGCATTAAGTCGGAAATATCACGAAAAGCCAAAAAGGGTACGTTCTCTTAAATTAAATCTACAAGTAGATTTAAATGATCAGATTAGAAAAGTTCAAGAATCAGTAATCAAGGAAGATACTGAAAAATTAAAAGGAATGATTAAGGAATTAGAACAAGGAACGAATGGAATTTGGAGATTCCATAAAAAGAGAACCTGGATACCTAATTTAGGAAACTTACGTCACCGTATATTAGAAGAAGCTCATAAATCTAAATATACGATGCACCCAGGAAGTGATAAAATGTACCAGGATTTAAGGAAAAATTTCTGGTGGATAGGAATGAAAAAGGATATAGCAGCTTATGTTTCTAAATGTTTAACTTGCTCACAAGTCAAAGCTGAACATCAGAAACCCTCAGGTTTATTACAACAATTAGAAATGCCAGTTTGGAAATGGGAATTGATAACAATGGATTTTGTTACTAAATTACCCAAAACAAGAAAAGGTAATGATACAATCTGGGTGATTGTAGATAGACTAACCAAGTCAGCTCATTTCTTACCAATGAAGGAAACCTTTAGCATGGAACAATTAGCTAAATTGTATGTAAATGAAATCGTTTCATTGCATGGAATACCTTTATCAATTGTTTCTGATAGAGATAGCCGTTTTACCTCTCATTTTTGGTCAAGTTTTCAAAAAGCAATGGGAACCAAACTGAATCTAAGCACCGCGTATCATCCTCAAACGGACGGGCAAAGTGAAAGAACAATTCAGACAATGGAAGATATGCTTAGAGCTTGTGTAATTGATTTCGGAGGTAATTGGGACGAACACTTACCTTTGATAGAATTTTCTTATAATAACAGTTATCACACAAGTAACAATGCTGCACCATTCGAAGCACTTTATGGACGAAAGTGCAGAACCCCAGTCTGTTGGGCAGAAATTGGGGAAAAGCAACTATCTGGACCCGAGATGGTCCAAGAAACAACTGACAAAATTATTCAAGTCAAGGAACGACTAAAAGAAGCACGTGATCGACAGAAGAGCTACGCTGACAACAGACGTAAACCGTTAGAATTTCAGGTAGGTGACAAAGTATTGTTAAAAGTTTCACCTTGGAAAGGAGTGGTAAATTTCATCAAAAGAGGAAAGCTAAGTCCCATGTATATTGGACCCTTTGAAATTATAAAAAAGAATAGGACCTGTAGCTTATCAGCTATGACTGCCAGAGGAAATGGCAGGAATACATGATGTATTTCATGTATCTAATCTCAAAAAGTGTCTAGCTGGCGAATCACTCATAGTACCTCTTAAGGATATAGAGGTTAATGAACAACTCAAGTTTCTAGAGAGGCCTCTACAGATTGAAGATAGGAAAATCAAGAATCTCAAGCACAAGTGACTAGTCTTGGTCAAAGTAAAGTGGGACTCCAAAAGAGGACCCGAGTACACATGGGAGCTTGAATCAGAAATGCAAAAGAAATATCCGCACTTGTTCCAATAGATCCCGAGGATGAGCTCTAAAACAAGGCGGGGAGGATATAACAACCCTAATGTAAACCGACACCCTCATAAATTTTTCAACACCCTAATATATCTTAAAATGTCTCAATATGTCCTTATATGCACCCCGTATGTGAAAACCGATCCCAAAGTAGATTATAATATATATAATAAATTAAAAACAATAAATAATAAGTTGAGGCATAAATTAAAAACAATAAATAATAAGTTGAGGCGGGCCGCATAGGACCTCACCTCAATGTTACGCGGGCCGTATCAAAGCCCATAGTTGGTTTCGGTGAAACTTAAGTTCAGGCGGGCCGCGTATGATATCATTCAAGTTGATGCGGGCCGTGAGAGACCTGGACTGTGGCAAAGCCCGGTGCGGCCACGTGGCCCAACACCCGGCAAGCCTAGTGGTGACCTAGCCAAGCTACGCGTTGACCCAGCGTTGACCCAGCGTTGACGCGGGCCGCGTAAGCTTGGCCTATTCTTCACGCGGGCCGCGTGGAGACGCGATTACAGCCCTATATAAGCAGGCAACGGGCCTCCAGTTCCGTCGTTCAAATGTCTTTCTTTCTCTCTTAATTTCTGAAGTAGTATACACTATACCCGGGCATTATACCCCCATAAATAGCGAGGTTCTGCTCCGTTGTAAGTATTATAACTCCTGGATACGTATTAGATACTCTGCCCGATTGATCTAGGGTTCCGTAACGGCTGTCGTGGTTCTGCCCGACGTAGTCGTTGGAATGCCGTCTCGGGGAGGGTATTACTAATGTTAAAATGGGTTATTATACTAACACACGTGCATTTGTGTAAATTATAGATTATTCCCAGGAAATCACTACCGAAAACCCTAAAATAGCAATGTGAGTAATCTCTTTTTTGTTAACAGTTTTTACAAAACCTTAACCTTTTTACAATGCAATTTAGCAGTGATTGAGTCTTTGTAATTCTACAATTACTGCCGATATGTTGGGGTTTTGTATACAAAATTTGAGTAACGTTACCATTGGACAAAGAGTTAGCCAATGCGTAATATGACCCTCTAGTCAGACTTGACACTACTGAATGAGTAATTGGTAGATATAAACATTGTAATCGCCCTCAATACTGTTTAAATTAAATTAATATTTCTTGATTAAACTGAGAGTCACTCACCAGTATTTTCCACTGATAAAACCTTTTTAAAACGCGTTTCAGGTAACACAATGTGAAAGCCAATTAGAAGCCAGCTGGACAGCACTGAAGGCTTGGAAAAGTGGCTATAAAAGTTACCTAAATAAAAGAAAGCGTTTATTTCAATAAAGTGGGATTTATCCCTGTAATTCAGTTTGTAATGAAAAAACTTGGGTTTTACCCATGTGTTTAATATTATAAATATGGTGGTTTACTTTGATTTAATATTTCCTAACTACGGTCCTGATGAAAATTTCCGCTGCCAAATAAGTAATAACGTGATACCACCGAAACTGGCTCGCGACCGCCGTTCCCGGGATTTAGGGATCGGGGTTTGTGACACATTCGGTTGCCGCGAGCTAACGACGGAGAGAAATGTAGCGATTGCAAAGGCGAAACGAAAGGTCTGTACATGGACTTGAATTTTGAAGATACCAGCAACCTCTAAAACCCCCAAATCGACTAAAACCTACACCAAATCGTCTCAATTTCAGATAAAAAACCCACAACTACAAACCTTGTGAGTCTTCCCATCGAGTTCCTGAGCTCTAGCTGCCAGAGTATCATACTGGAGATGAAACTATTATGCACATACAAACACTTTCCAGTCCATCGTTTTCCTTCTGGATTAGCTCAGAGATTCGAAACCAATAGCGTTGCTTTCGAGACAGCACAAAACAAAGATAGTGATGTAATTTGTCGGTTAGGGTATGGTATTTTTGTAATTATGTTGTGCATTGTAGCACCGACATTTAACTTTAAGATTATACTAGTAATAAGCCCGCGCGCGTTGCGGCGTGGGCACATCGCAAATATCGAATGGATCAGTCTAAACGTTATGTGATGCGTTAACCATACGTAAACGTGTGTGTTCGATGTATTCGATTGAACTAAGTATAACCTATATAAGCATTGCGATTGGATCAAGACATAAAGTAAATCGAAATAATACCGTATAATCATAATGTATTATATACATATTATATGTTATATATTAGAGGTTTAAAAAAAGGAAAAAAATACAATTTGACTCCACTCGTTTCTCAACAAAATTTACGAAAACATACATAAAAATAAGAATGAAGACCAGACTCGTTTCCCAAAAAAGTTTACATCGAAACGTAGACCAACTCAAATTAATACAGATAAATACATAAAAATATGCACGTAAAAATGGTTTTAAACGAAAACGTAATATATTTTACCTGACTTGTCTCCAAAAAAATTTACGTCAAAATGTCGACACGCTCAAATTTATATTTATACGTACATAAAAACATGCATGTAAAAAATGTTTTTTTTAAAGTAAACGAATGATAGAGATACACAAAAGAATTTAACAAACAAAAGTTAATGATGGAAAATTAAATTAGTAAAAAGGTAGGGGTTAAAAACGCCAAATGCCAAAGTAGAGGGGTAGTAGAAACATAGAAGGGACTAAAATGGACAACTCTATAAATGAAAGGGCCAACCAAGCCGGTGGAAACCCCACCGACTTTGGTTTTTAAGATATAGCTAGTAATAAGACCTGCGCGCATTGCGGTGCGGGTACATTGCAAACGTCGAACGGATTAGTCCAAGCGTTATTTGATGCGCTAACCGTACAATCATAACGTATTATATGCGACCGACTAACTTGAATTTATACCGTCAAGGTAAAAAATCTCGAGGGGTGAAAGTGACATTTTACAAAGTTCATAAAAAGTCATAAGGTTAAAAATTACATTTCCTAAACTTAAAGAATAAAAAAGGGTCATAATAAGATTTGTGAAAGTTGGAGGTAAAAAGAAAACTACTTTTTATTTATGTTTGAAAAAAAAATTGAATAATCTGACAAAAGTCAAGAATGGCGGCTTTCCTTTATATACCCCTCAAGTCCATTCAAGAAGCTTAAATAGAGAAAGTTGGTCGGTGGAATGCCACCGACTTTCTCTTTTATTTCTCTTTTAAGACTATTAAAACCTATATAAATTAGCAAACTTTTTGTGCATAAGGACTTGTAAGTTGTGTTTTGGGTGTTTTCCAAAAAAAAAACTTGATTTTTTTTGTTTTAACCTAAAGGTTTGTACATTTTTCAATTTTAACCCTACATAATTTGTTTTTTTAACTTTAACCCAAAACTTTTCATTATTTGCAATTTAACTTCTAAACTTTTATCACTTACACTTTTCATCTTTCGCAAATTTTCGTTTTACGTATAGTTCTAAAATTTTCGAGTTAATACGACGCAACGTGCATGTGTGGTTCAACGTTTTTACCTCTATTTTTCCATGTTTGACAGGTTCGTCGTAATACGCATATTATAGGTCGAGTCAGTGTTGGTTGTCGATGACGGGTGTGCTTTGAGGATTTTTCAAAGAAAAAATTGTTATGCATATGGTTGTCGTAACGTTGGCTTTGGGGGTTTTCCAAAAAAAAAATTTGATTTTTTTTACTTTTCACCCAAAAGTATTTCATAAATTACTTTTAACCCAAAACTATTTGTTTTTTACTTTTAACCCAAAACTTTTTATTTTTTACAATCTATCCTCATAACTTTTTTTACTTTCAACTTTGGTCCTTTATAGTTTTTCATTTTCCGCAAATTTTGCGCTCTATGCTTAGTTCTAAATTTTGTGACTTAACATATCACAGCGTGCGTCTTTGGCTTAACGTTTTTACGTTTCGTTCTAAATTTTGCGAGTTAACACGACGCAACGTGCGTGTGTGGGTGAACGTTTTTACATCGTCTATTTTTACCCCGTTTGACAGGTTTAACATAACGTGTGGGTCGTAGATCGACTTAGTTATAAACAAAGAATCCCCGCCGCATTGCGGCGGGTCGTAATCCTAGTTAGTAATAAATTACTTATTTACTTATATTAATTATATAATCATTAAATTATTTCGAGTTAAATGTCATTTTATTTTCTTTGGTTTGGGTCATTTTGGCAGTTTAGTCTAAAGGTTTGAAACATTGTCATTTTAGTTCAAATAGTTTTAAACGTTGTCATTTTAGTCCACTAGGTTAACTCCATCCCTTTATTATTTTAACTAAAAGGGCATTTCGGTCATTTTATATGTAATTTTGTTAACTAGAAGGGCAATTCGACCATGTAAAATGATCGAATTACCTTTCTAGCTAACATAAAAAATGGAAGGAGTTAACCCACTGGACTAAAATGGCAACACTTGAAACTATTTGGACTAAAATGATAAAGTTTCAAAGTTTTGGACTAAACTGACAAAATAACCCAAACCACATGGACTAAAATGGCATTTAACTCAATTATTTAAATATATTATAATAAATTAAGTAATTAAGTTTAAAGAAAAAATGGGTTGATGTGAAAAATGTAAGGATGTTTGTATGTATGGATAGAGATGAATTGAGGGGTTTTTGAGGATTTGTAAGAATATAATGCGACAGCTGTCTAGACAGCTAAGAACACCCTTAGCATTGAAGATAGTCTATGGTATAAGAGAGGAAAATGAGTTATGAGAGAAAGAAAGAAAAAAGTGATGTTCGAGAGGAGAGAGAAAGAATAGATGTGACTAAAACATAAATTTTTGTTTTCCAAAAATGCCCTTTTATGTACCTTTTAGTTAAGTTTGAAATATTAATTGTTAGATTAAACAAGGATCACAAATGATGTTAGATCAATGGTCTAGATGTCACATCCTGACTTTTGCGCAAGCGTGATTATGGTGTGACTTTCTTAATGCCATTGCATTCAATAATAACAACAACTATATGATAAAATCCAATGATGATCAGCCATTAATTAAGTTTAAAAAAAAACATAATAACAACATTGTTTAAAAACATAGAAATTCAACTTCGAGTACAAACCATGCAACTTGTTTAAGAGTTCACAAAGACTCGACAAAAGATATTAAATAAATCAGGAGTTGGAAGACGTGTCTCGTCCAGGAATAAGACACACTGACCAACACCTAAAATCATGGATGACATCTTTTATTCTTAAACCAACTTGGAATGTCCAAACACCCGCCAGATCCACTTTTAATTCCCTGAAATACATGTAGTTTTGAAAACATCAACAAAAGTTGAGCGAGTTCATGTGTTTGTTTGTGCGTATGAATAACCTTTGAAATCATTGAAAGTATGTATGTAAGTTTGAAAACTCCTGGTATGAAAGCAACAAGGAAAACAAATCAATTAATGTGTAGCCAATACATTAATATTTGTGACATGATGCAGGAAAACTCAAACCTAGCAGATTTGTCTCCGGGAATAAGACATAGTCACCACATGGGCCACCCTGGTCCGCATGGGTGTGGGCTCGCTAGACCCAAATAGATCTATCACTCATGTCCCTCGGTCCTACAACGAGGATTAATGGCCTTAAGTGTTATACCCACCACTCACATGATCAAGCAGTACCCTTCCTTAGCTAACCATACCAAATCAAAATGTTCGTAAACAATTGTAACATGTATTTCACCCCCGAAGTTATAAAACTCACAGTCTTGCGTCTTCAATCACCGTAACTCAAGCTCTTCGGATTAACACGACTACCTACAACATACTAATGTCTATTAGATGAACGGGCCGTGCCTTGACTTAGTATTAATGTCTTTTAGTTACGATTCTTTTGGTGTCTTCGATATTATTCCGAGTTTTATAATTATTTGTTAAAATAATTAATAATTTAATTTAAATTATATTTATTAAATTTTTGGAATAATAATATATTTTTTGGCTTGATGCACTTCGGGTATTTACACATATATATCCTTCCCAAGGATGGAAGTATCTTTCACTTGTATATTTTTGCCTTATATCGGGGTCGTATTCTGGTGTGTATTTATATGTACGAGAATACATATTTTTATTGAATTCATTAAGTATTCTTCATACTTAATTTCATATTAATTATTCCGGAGTATTATCTTTAATAGAGATTCAATATATATTTCCAAAATATATATTTAAGGGATATTACTTAGAAAAATTATTTATAATTTTTCTTTGGGCAAAAATATTTGTAATTTCTCATAAGTTTCGAAAATTAATATATTTTCAAGTCCAATTTAGAAAATATATTTAAACTCATTTTTCTTCCAAAAATGACATGTTTCATATTTATTTGAGAAAATATATATTTTACTCCAAAATATTGTATTTCGTGTTTGTGCAAGAAAATATATATTTCTTAAAAATAATATATTTTTCTAGAAATTTCAAGAAAAAATATATATTTCATACTTGCCAAAATATTATTTACCAAAATATACTTTGTGAATAAATTTTTCCGGAATATTTTTGTAAGTCTTATTCCATAGTTCGGTTTCACCAATTGTGTAAATGAGTATATTTATTCCTTGGAATTTTAGTAATATTTTGGATGGAAATTCTTGGTATTTTTGTGAGTTATATTATTTCAAGTCCTAAAATAATATAACTAATACACAAAGTATACAAATAATCACACACATGTGACTTCTAAATATATATCTCCTAAATTCATATTTAGTCACTTTTATTTATGAAAACCAACCTCCAATAATTGTATTTTTGTAACAAAAATTATGGCAAAGTTTTTGTAGGAAACTCATGGTTTAAAATACATTTGTAAATATTTGTTTAAAAATATTTTTCTAAGTGTTTATATTTTTAGAAAATTTTGCCATAGTTTCCCCTAAAAATGGAGGTTTCCATGATTTCAAGCATATCATTTTCTTTTGTAAAAATCATCACAATCAATCCACAAACACTAATAAATAACCTTTACTTACCAATTTGCCAAAAACAAGTAATAATCTACTACTTCATGAACTTGAATATTTGTAAAAATTTATAGTAACTTACTAGTGTCATTAGTAAGCCTAGTTATTCTTTAAAGTGTGATTAGTTCTTTAAAAACTTCATTTTTAAATAAGTTAGATGTTTACAACTTCTTGTCACACTTTCTAAAAATATTTCTTTATGAACTTTTCTTGTTTTACAAGTGTCTCTACACTTGTTTAACCACTAAAAATAGAGTTTGTTTTTGTAAGAACCAAGATTTACTAAAACTTATATTTTTAACTTGGTTTCTTTGAAAGACCATTCATAAATATTTAGATCTACAAGTGTTAATACTCACTTTGATCATTATTTTTCAAGAAAACCACTTAGTCATTCAAGTTCATGATTCATATGTGGATGATCCATCATCCTACCATATTTCTACTTTCACATCTTGCTAGATTATGTTTTTAATCATGATCTAGCAAGATCTTATGATGATCAACATCATTTCTACAAACAATCAATGATCAATAACCATAACAACTCATATTCTTCAAGATTACTTCATTAAACATGCTTATGTTCATGTTTCATTCTTATGATCTTTAGTGTTCTTCAAGTTTTTGATTATGATTCTTCTTTAACCACTAAAAATGGAAGTAAAATGGAGTGTACAAGGTTCTTACCACTAGCTCAAGGCTAGGGATGATTCAAGTGTAGAAAACAAGTGGATAAAAGCAAATGAGAGAAGTTCTTCAAGCTTCAAGGCCACCAAGCTCCTTAGTCTTGCTTCTAGCACCTTGGTATCACTTGAGAATGGAAGGTATTGAAGTGAAGATGATGATGATGGTGGTGGTGGTGGCTCATGGCCGAGAACAAAAGAGGGAGAGAAGAGAAAGTGTGTGTAGAAATGAAATGTATGATCTCAAGTGCCTTCTTATAATCCATTTTACCACTTAAACTCTTGGATATTATGTTACACAAAGCACAAACATGATCTATTAAAAAAATAAAACAAATCAACTTGTGGGGGCCATGTTGGGCCGTAAATAGGTGGGGGGGGGGTCTAGATTAGGCTTTAACCAAGTTAGTTACATTAAGGTTGAAATGTAAGTGTCTAGTTAGTTAAGTTAGTTACTAGATATTTTATGAGGTGTTATGATGTTTGGGGATCATAACTAGCTTGGAAATGTTAAAACAACGCTTCTAGTGTAAATTTGGTGTTTCGGGTAGTGTCCGGATGTGCGGTTGGTTTCTGGTTCATTAAGGTGCTAAACTTTGCAGTTTAGTGTGCTTTATGTATCTTTTTGTGACACTATTGATTCCCGACACTTAGGAAAGCATTCAGGACCATTTAATTATTTTTTAGCATAATATTAGTGTGTTAAAATGCTGATTTATGCTGAATTTTGTTGAATTCAGCACTTTGGGTGAGTTTTAGGCACTTTCCGGCACTTAAACTATCACTAAAAAGGCAGTTTTGTGATCCTTACTTTCCTATACACTATACTAGTGTAATACTTAGTTTCTGGCTCATTTTGTATCTCAATGCACTGTCTGTCAATGTGCTGAGTTCTGTCAGCATTTTCCTGATTTATCAGATAACTGTGCTAACTATACTTAATGCATCATTCAAGGCAATATAGCTTTCATGCAATATTGGTATATGACATTAAACAATGTATGATGCACATGCATGTATAAAGCAGAAATCAGAAAGCAATTAATTGCAATTCAGCACAATCATTAAGCACTTAATCACGGTTAATTAATTGTACGGATACCTGGATTTTTGACGGTTGTCACACTAGATTGGGTCTAATGAACTAGAGGGGGTTTTCATATATATATATATATATATATATAGTAGAGATCCTAAGAGAAATCCACAATATTTGAGAAACTTGTAAAACATTCTGGACCATACATTTCCCTGAACTTTTTGTAATATACATACATGTATATTGTCAAATCTTGAATTATACACATATGTATATAGTCAATTTTAAACTATACAAATGCGTATATTACGAAAAGCTTAGAGAAAATGTATGGTCTAGAATGCTTCTTATGTTTCTCAATTAGGATAGTGCTTCTCACATGATTCTAACCCTATATACACAAACACTAGTTTGTAAGTGGTTTGTAGTACTCTTTGTTTAATGGGAGAGAGAGAGAGAACCAGAGAAATATGTGATGTTTGAGTGGAGAGAGAAATAATAGATTCGAATAAAAGACAGATTTTTGTTTTCCAAAGGGCCAAACTATCTGCACACCTTGGTTGGCTATCTACACATTTAGGGTTTACCTACGTTGCGTATAGGTCTATACGCAGCGTATAGGGTTACCTCTATACGCTGCGTATAGAGCTATCCTCAGCGTATATAAACCATGGATTTCAGAGCCTTATCAGCAATCATTGCACATAAAACAAGGGTTTATATACGCTGCGTATAGAGCTATACTCAGCGTATATAACCCATCATATATTTTTTTTTGCTATTTTGATGTATTTGTGGTATAAATTCTCACCCGGTTCCAATGTTAAATCACTTAAAATTTATAACCGTTAATGTTATACCAATAATATTATATACCATTAAATTGTTTTGGAAAACGTATATACGGTTTGAATATATTATATTGTTATCGTTTAAATTAAATTATTATACCATGTCTAGTGCGGTTCGAATGCTATAAACGTTTAAATATCATACCATTAATTATTTTAAATACTACATCTATAGGCTTATACGGGTGTTGTATGGTATCCTATAGTATCGTATCGTATCGTATTGCATCGTATCATATCGTATAATGTATAGTATAAGTCTTGTATAGGTTCCCTGTAGGTCTTGTATATGTCTATAGGCCTATACGGGACCTAAACCACACCTATAGGCCTATACGGGTGTTTTATCGTATAGTATAGTATAGTGTCGTATCGTGTCGTATAGTGTAGTATAAGTCTCGTATAGGAAACCTATACGAGACTTATACTACACCTATACGAGACTTATACTACACTATACGATACGATATCACACTTATAGGTTTATACGAGGTTAATACGGGACATATACTATGCTATACGATACGATATCACACTTATAGTCTTATACGAGGTCAATATGTGACCTATACTACACCTATACGATTCGATATCACACTTATAGGCTTATACGAGGTCGATACGATATTTATTTAAAATAGAAATACTTAATTTTTTATTTATTTAAAATAGAAAACTCTTTTTTTATAAAATTTACTAAAACCATTAATTATAAATGTTTATAAAAAAACCTTTCTATACGCTGCGTATAGATTAATACGCAGCTTATAGAAAGGGTCAAAAAGACTATTTTACCCCTTCATTTGGGACTATACGCAGCCAAATGCATGGGTAAAATTGTCTTTTTGACACTTTATATACGCTGCGTATAGGTCCATACGAAGCGCATAGTAGGAAAGACCATTTTACCCCTGCATTTAGGGCTATACGCAGCCAAAAACAGGGGTAACATTTGTCTTTTTGACCCTTTATATATGCTGCGTATAGACCTATACGCAACGTATATAAAGGGTAATTTTTATTTTTAACCCCAAACCTGTGGTAAAAATATATTTTTGACCCTTTATATACGCTGCATATACGCCTATACGCAGCGTGTATAAAGGGTGAATTAAAAAAGGCATTTTTAAGTATCGTATCGTATAGTCTAAGTCTCGTATAAACCTCGTATAAGTCTCATATAGGTCTTGTATCTGCCTATAGGCCTATAAGGGACCTATACTATTGTATCGTATCGTATCATATAGTGTATAGTATAAGTCTCGTATAAGCCGCGTATAAGTCTCATATAGGTCTTGTATATGCCTATAGGCCTATACGGGTGTTATATCGTATCGTATAGTATAGTGTCGTATCGTATCATATCGTATAGTGTAGTATAAATCTCGTATAAGTTTCCTCTAGGTCTTGTATATGCCTATAGGCCTACACGGGACCTAAACCACACCAATAGGCCTATACGGGACCTAAACCACACCTAGAGGCCTATACGGGACCTCAACCACACATATAAGCCTATACGGGACCTAAACCACACATATAGGCCTATAAGGGATCTATACTACATCTATAGGCTTATACGGATGTTGTATGGTATCCTATAGTATCGTATCGTATTGCATCATATCATATCGTATAGTGTATAGTATAAGTCTCGTATAGGTTCCCTGTAGGTCTTGTATATGCCTATAGGCCTATACGGAACCTAAAACACACCTATAGGCCTATATAGGTGTTATATGGTATCGTATAGTATAGTATCGTATCGTATCGTATCGTATCGTATAGTGTAGTATAAGTCTCGTATAGGTTTCCTATAGGTCTTGTATATGCCTATAAGCTTATACGGGACCAAAACCACACCTATAGACCTATACGGGACCTAAACCACACCTATAGGCATATACGGGACCTCAACCACACATATAAGCCTATACGGGACCTAAACCACACATATAGGCCTGTAAGGGACCTATTAGTATCTATAGGCTTATACGAGTGTTGTATGGTATCCTATAGTATCGTATTGCATCATATCGTATCATATAGTGTATGGTATAAGTCTCATATAGGTTCCCTGTAGGTCTTGTATATGCCTATAGGACTATACGGGACCTAAACCACACCTATAGGCCTATACAGGTGTTATATCGCATCGTATAGTGTAGTATAAGTCTCGTATAGATTTCCTATAGGTCTTGTATATGCCTATAGGCTTATACGGGACCAAAACCACACCTATAGACCTATACGGGACCTAAACCACACCTATAGGCCTATAAGGGTGTTATATCGTATAGTATCGTATCGTATCGTATCGTATAATGTAGTACAATTCTCGAATAGGTTTCCTATAGGTCTTGTATATGCGAGGTCAATATACGAGGACATATACGAGGCCTATACAGGACCTATACTACACCTATAGGCCTATACGGGACATATACTACGCTATACGATACGATATCACACTTATAGGCTTATACGATTAATGTATAAATGTTTATAAAAAAACCTTTATATACGTTGCGTATAGGTCTATACGCAGCGTATATTGTATAAAAAGACCATTTTACCCCTGCATTGGGGGCTATATGCAGCCAAATACAGGGTAACATTGTCTTTTTGACCCTTTATATACGCTGCGTGTAGGTCTATACGCAGCGTATTTAAACTTTGTGAAAAAATGATCCCTCAAACCTACCAAAATGACCCAAAAAAATCTAATGGTTTATATATGCTGCGTATAGACCTATACGCAACGTATATAACCCTTGTTTTCTGTGCAATGATTGCTGATAAGGCTCTGAAATCCATGGTTTATATACGCAGCATATAGAGGTAACCCTATACACAACGTATGTAAAGGTAGGGTTTGGTGTGCAAATAGCCATGTTGGTATGCAAATAGGTAGACCCTTTCCAAAAATGCCATATGTACCTTTTAGTTAAGTTTGAAACATTTAGTTATTAGATTAAACATGGATCATAGATGTGTCATACTTGATTATAGTTTTGTTGTACATTTGTTGGTTATAAAGGTTAAACCTTCATTTGTGCACCTTTTCCCATATGTCCCAATGCCTCATCCTGTCCCACCGCCGCTCACCAGCTCCGCTGCTCCCTTCTTTGTAATATGACCGTTTATTTTGATGATCGGATTGTCTTTAAACGCTTAAACCCTCATTACCACTACCTTACCTATGTCCCGCCTACATTGTTACAACCACCGATGATATGCTACGCAGCTCTATGCTTTCAGTTCTGACTGTTGATCGTGACATTCATGTTTTCCGACATGCTTCCGGATCCTGTTACCCTTTGGGTTTTCAGGTTTGATTTTTTTTTTTTTGTGTTTTCCGGTACGTTACAGCTATATGCTTTTGTAACCCTTTAGGGTTTTCCAGTTGGAATGCGCTAAATGTTGTCCGATTTGTTTCATGCTTTTATGGGTCTGGTGATAGTGAGTCTATTCTCATCTAAGAAACTTTTTTGCATGTCTGTTTTTTGGGTTGGGGGGGGGGGGTTGCCAACATTGTGTTCAATGTTTTTTGGGTTGTCATGCTTTTGTCACGTTGGTGAGAATGAAGATGTTTAGTTAACATTTTTTCATGGTTTTGTATGCTTTGGGTTTGTTCTTTCTAGTTATCCATTTACAGTTTTCAGGTTTCGGTTAACCCTTTAAGGAATGCGGTAAACGTGTTTAGTGGGTTTACCTGTCGTATTTAATTTCTTTGTGGCTTTTGGCTTAGCGGTTTAAGTGCAGTTTATACGTAGTCGGATTATTCGGTAAGGAAGAAACACGATGAAGGTATGAATTTAATCGACACATGTGGATGCACCCTATGGGAGGTCTTTTTTTCGACCCGTTTTGGGGGGCTTGGGATTTGCTCAGCTGAAGATGCCTCTTCCTATGCTTTTGTGGCTTCAAGGGCCCAATCTTGGGTTCTTCAAGACCACATCCTTCGTGAATGTGGTGGTGGGTTGTTGGACTCTGATTACAAGGGTGCGTTGGACAATCTGCATAGCTCTCTTCCCGATCTTGATCTTGGCGGTTTCTACATTAAAGACACCGCCCCCATTAAAGCCCAGAAAATTCTGGCGAATGCCTTATATGGCGAAATCGTCAAGACAGTTGAAGAGAAGTTTGTCTTGTCCCCTCGGCAGTTAGCCGTGTTTGACTGTTTGCGAGCCCCCCATGCTCAGGATTTCCTGTCTGTTGTGCCTATCGAAGGTTTAGGGCAATGTATGTCGGTTGTGGAATACCGGGCTATCCTCAAGTACCGGCTGATGATACCGCTTTTCCCGGTTGATGACCCGCGTCCAGTATGTCGGAAGTGTTGCTTGGATTCTTTTGGGGACCATGCAGTCCATTGCAAAGAATTACCGGGCTTTAAGTATCGTCATGATTTAGTTCGAGATGTGCTTTATGATGTCCTTAAGCGGGCAGGGATCTCGGCAAAAAAAGAAGCTCCGGTGAACTTCTTAACTGATCCTTTAGAAGGGAGGTCTACCCTACGGCCCGCTGACATTCTTGTTTTTGGATGGGAAGGAGGGAAACACGCGTGTGTCAATTTGACAGGTGTGTCCCCCCTCGTTGGGCTAAGGGACCACGGGTTTGTTGCGGGACAGGCGATAACCAAGGCAGATGCGGGCAAAGAAGCTAAGCACGAAAAAGCTTGCATCGAGAATCAGCACGTGTTTGTCCCATTCGCTTTCGATACCTTTGGCGCTCTCGCCCCTGACGCGGTGCGGTTCCTCAAGGGGGTTCACCAGGTGGTAAACAATAACACCGCGCATGTTAAGGGGCAGAATTTTGTATTTAGCAGGGTAGTGTTTGCTATTCAAAAGGGGGTAGCGGCGCAATTTGTTGCTCGTTTACCTGCCATTAGTATGTAATCGTCAAGTTGAAATCATATATTCCATTAATAATTGACGTGCCAAAAAAAAAAAAGTTATTTTATAAGTTACCAAGTGTTTGGACTTGGTAAGAAATTGTTTATAAGAAAATACCCAAATTACAAAAATGTTTACAAAGTTAGGCCCAAACAAAAATCGGTCAAGACCGATCAAAAGCGAGACCAGATCAAACAGAATAACTACTTCTCAAACCTAATATAATGTGTTTAATATGAGATGTCTATAAAATATGAGATTATCGAATTCAAATAGGGTTTTAGAGCAATGGTTAAGAATTCCATATATATTTATGAGTGGAGTAGAGAGACTGCTACTGTTCATCTGTAAATATACGGGAAACACTGTTTACCTTTTTTTAAAATTTTCTGAAAATGGTTGTGAGTGGGGGAGAGGTAGAAAAGATAATGATAATGGTATAAAAAATATTACTTAATTGAAAAAAGTAGTGATTTTTAATGTGATTACAGAAATGAGTATAAAAAATTTAATGTGAATGCTCTTATATAGATTCCAAAAAATTGAACCCAACAAGTAATTTTTTTTAAATTAACGGGTTTATCCGAAACCTGCGAGTTTACCGAATACCCAACAAGTAATTACCTGATAGGTTTTAGGACAAACTTATCTAATTAGATTTGACGTTGGAATTAACTAAACCCGTCCCATTGCCACTGGCCTAACGAACTAGTTCTATACCCGTCCTATGGACGGGCATACTTATAGTAATGTCTAAAAACATAACAAAGCAAGGTTATTAGCAATTCCAATGGGCAACGTTTGCGTGTAGACATACATGTATTTCATGAGTCGGATAACATATATATAAAAAAGTTATTTTGTACCCAATGTAAAAAAATCAATACAACAGTTGCATACACTCTTCCCTATAATATAAATTGTGAGTAACAAATCTTGGAATGTTTCTTGAAGTTGAGGGTTTATACTCGACATTTTGAATGTGCATACCAAGTTAAGTAGCAATAATCAGTATCACCTAACTAAGTGATAACATGGAAATATACCCATAAAGTTTGGCAGGAGTTTTATATGACATTGTATCATCTTCAGTTGCTATCATCTGACCAATCAAAGCATCCCACCAAAAAAACCCAAAATTCACATGAATGCCCATTTGTATGTGGTTTTCCAGCATAACATCTATAGCACATAAACAAATGAAAAAAGAGAATAATAAAAATGAAAACATCAGGTGTAATAAGTATATGTTTTTAGGGGGTGATTCAGTAAATTAACCATCAGAATTTATAACTGTTCTTCAATCCATGTATATCATCTACCTTATTTCTATTATTAATAAATGAGGTAGAGTACTGTCAACCTCAAAAATATATAAATAACTAAAAATATGTAGTATAATGCTAAACTTTTAGCCGGCGTGATTACAGCCACCAAATTCATCAGACCGAAACAGAGTTATACATCCATTGCTATTAAATCGAAATTACACCAATCTATCCACGAAAGCGCTCTGCACTTTGCCTATGCTTTATCCAAATATAACTATAAATCTTGATCTCCTCCTTAATTCTACCGATATTCTCTAGCTTATGGTTAAAAACTACTTCGTTCCGATTTTTCCACAGCGCCCAAATAGTCACCTCGAAAATCGACAAGTTGAGTTTCTTCCACTTCGCCGAGCTAAGGTATGAATTCTGGATAGTCACCAAATCTTTTAGTCGAAGGATATAAAGGGGGCCAAGCCTGCACCAACCCACTACAAAATCCGAAACCTTCTGAGCAATATTGCATGCCACGAACAGATGCGATGCCGACTCCTCTTCTTCATTACAAACCTTGCACCTTATGTCTGGAATATTAATGTTTCTTTGGACCAAATTCACAGCAGTTCAACCTATTTAAGACAAGTCTCCACGCCACAAAATTTACCTTAATAGGAACCCACCCATTCCATTCATATCCAATCCACAGATCTGAAATTAACTTGTGTTCCTTCAAACATCTAAGACTTTTCAACGAAAACTGCCCGGAATCCACCCACTTGTCATCCCCCGACCCGAATAAAAAGCCATAACTGTTGCAGTTAATCGGTTTACATCAGCCTCCTCTGCATCATTATTTGGCTGCCTCAACCAGTTAACAAATAAATTTATACCCCCACCAACCATCTTGACCCGCTCAGATATTAATACATTTCTATGATACTCTAGCTGATAAAGGTTTGGGAACTTTATACTTAACAACGGCTCTTTAAATAGCCATGCTTCCTTCCAAACACAATATATTACTGTTACTTCCAGGATTGCCTCAAAAAGGCCGGGAAGGTCAAGACGCAAGAGCATGAGTTCAGTCGATATTTTGTGAATATCATCACAAAATACTCAATCTATCTCATAATATCCATATAAGTTGTCAAATTTCTTTCCTCAACATAAGCTGACCTTGTTTACTTATTGCATAACAATTATGAGTCTTGATTTTTTTAAAACTATAATCAAAGAACCAGCAAAAACACTATTGAAGATAAGGTCCAGTAACACAATTAGTATGCATGACATTTTTAGAAACATTTAATATCAAGGGCTTAAATTCATAAAAAAAAAAAAAAAACTTTTCATATATTTATAGATAAATAAATTCACATTATGTCTTTACCTAAATGGCTACAATCTTTTTGAGTTTGTACCTGTTGCTGCTGCAACTCATGTATCCCCCTAGTAGCTTCTTCTGGACTGCTTGTAATCAAAGTTTTATAAACACAAATTGAACAACCTAAGAACGATAAACATGAACTAAATAAAAAAAAAAAAACAGAAATCACAAGGGGCTAAAATGAACAAACCCTAATTATACCTGAGCATCAGACAAGAACATCGATTTGAAGCTTTTGAGCTAGTGATTTTGGAGAAAGAAATATCCTTGTCAATCGTATTGCAATAAAAAAAAGCCTGCCAGAGGGTACTTCACTTCAGCCATTCGAAATTATTATTCAACCTTTTTAAGATGCAATGGCGTACGGAGTAGTGTTGGTGTTGATCGCCGATTAGGGTATAATGAAAATTGAGAAGTATCTCCATGTGAAGTTGAAAAGAAATTAGAAACAATCTTGGGATGAGGATAGACGTGGGGTTGTATATAGGGTAGCGAAGATCTGGAAAAACTGTACTTAGTAGGTTACAAAAACCGATCCCCCGTTGTTTTCGATAACTGCTCCTACACAGGAGAGCGGAGAAGATAGAACAAAGATTTCAAATTTCAAGTAGAACGTGGGGGTTCCAAAAGTTTCGCACAAGTTCGGTAACCAAAATAAACCTCTCCTTCTAGAAACTTTTCCTGATTTATAACGATCAGGATTTAATCTTGGCTTCATCTAAGGGCTGAGATTGCTTAATGTTCCCATTGACTTTAATGGGAACATAAGAATATATAATATTGTCCCTTATTTCGCCAAAACTTGAATAACTCCATAAAAATAAATCTTGTATTATAATGTAAAAATAAAACGTGGTCCACTGGTAAATTTGTGCGCCTTCACAAATTCCACCTGTGGATGTTATCATCCAAAATTCATACTCATGTTTTAATTATGAGTTAATTACTGTTTTCGTCTCTATGGTTTATGGTTTGTCAAGAATTACTATTTCAATCCATTAGTTTAAAAATTACGATTTCAGTCCCTATGGTTTCACTTTCGTAAGCATTTTAGTCAAGTCTCCTAACACCGTCTATTTTACTGTTAAGTTTTTAATGAAATACCTAAACTACCCTTGTGTTAATTAAATATGGACTTATATGATCTTATTATTGGATTTATATGATTTTATTGTTGTATGACATATGGACTTAAATTGGATTGTAGGGTTCGACCCACCATGGCTTCAGTAGAAGTAGAATTCTGGCACTATTTTTACATATATGGTTCCAAAATTTTAATTTTGGATTTTAGAATGAGAAAATGTTTAGGTAAGCATTATTTTTCAAAGTTATTATGTTAATTGATGCTGCTAGGAAGATATTATTGGGGTGAGGTAATGGGTCGCCGGACATTAAGAGGGTGGGGTTGTGATGCCGGAGAAGATGACCGGAAACTTTTGCCGGAAATGAGAGCAGGGATGGAGTGGGGTGGGGTAGCGTGGGGTTGTGTTTTAACAAGTGGGTCCTAGAATACATTCTTTTAAATTTTCATGGTTTTTTTTAATTTAATTAACACAAGGGAAATTTAGGTATTTCATTAAAAACTTAACGGCAAAATACACGATGTTAGAAGACTGGACTGAAATGGTTACGAATGTGAAACCACAGGGACTGAAATAGTGAGTTTTGACAAACCATAGGGACAAAAACAGTAATTAACTCATTTAGATGTCTTTTTGTTTTTTATTAATAAGGGCATTATGGTCAATTCACGTGTACTTAACAGAATAAATGGATGGGGTTAACGGAGGTGGACTGAAATGGTTACGAAAGTGAAACCACAGGGACTGGAATCGCAATTTTTAAACTAATGGACTGAAATAGTGATTTTTGACAAACCAAAGGGACGAAAATAGTAATTAACTCTTTATTTATCATATCATATAATATAATCTTCCTATCTTCCTATCTTTCTATACTAATAAACAAAAATCATTTTTAGACACTTGTCATTCTCTCATAATTTCTCACCCTTTAATTTTTATTTATCTCTTTTATAATAATAATAATAATAATAATAATAATAATAATAATAATAATAATAATAATAATAATAATAATAATAATAATAATAATAATAATAATAATAATAATATTAAACATCAATTTAACTAAATCTATTTATCTCTTTTGTTTTCATAATTTGAAATTGGTTTCTTTTTTAACTCTAAAGTTTCAATCTTTGCAAATTTAAATCTAAAATTTCAATCTTTGGTATTTTAACCCCTTTGATTAATTTGGTTTTTCACTTCTAATTTCAAAAGTTTTCATCTTTTGCAATTTAACACCTTTATTTTTTTTTTTTTACTTTCAACCCAAAGCTTTTCATCTTTTGTAATTTAATCTCAACTTTTTTTTACTTTCAACTTTAGTCTCTTATATACTTTTCATCTTTCATAAGTTCTCCGTTTAACGTGTCGTTCTAGATTTCTGAGTTAACACGCCGCAACGCGCGTGTGGGGTTCAACGGTTTTTCATCTATCTTTTTCCTGTTTGAAATGTCCATCGCAGCGCGTCTATTTTTCCCCGTTTGATAGGTCTGTCGCAACGTGCGAGTCAGATATCGACTTAGTTATTTTTTTTCTCGGTTTTACACACAGGCTCGTGATCATGTGAGAAACATTTGCCTTTCATCTAACATGATATATAACTAATGAATCCCCCCGCCGCAAAAGAAACCACTTTGGGGACACATGTCGCTTTATGAGGTGTTCTCAATTAAAATTTATAGAAGAGATTTTGATGATAAAGATAAAGATAACTGATAACCATATATTAATTATTAAAATTAAAAGATTTTGATGATAATAATAAGGATTAATGATAACCATATATTAATTAATAAAATCAAAAACTATATATTAACGTTTTTATTATTTATAAAGATAAAGATAGTTTTAGTTGTTTATATAAAAGTTTATAATCTTTATCTTTATTTACTATCTAATAACCGATGGGTAATGAAACTGATGACGAACTGGACTCAGTTAAGAATTATTTTCAAATTCTAATCAATCACAAGTAGTTCAAAAGGAGTAAAAAAAATATTTGTTGTTAATTCCTCTGCTACTACTATACTAACCTAATCAAATATGAAAGTAAAAGAATAACATCATATTAGGGTTATCTTCCAATCAATCACAAGTAGTTCAAAAGGAGCAAAAAAATTATTTGTTGTTAATTCCTCTGCTACTACTATACTAACCTAATCAAATATGAAAGTAAAAGAATAACATCATATTAGGGTTATCTTCCAATCAATCACAAGTAGTTCAAAAGGAGCAAAAAAATTATTTGTTGTTAATTCCTCTGCTACTACTATACTAACCTAATCAAATATGAAAGTAAAACTATAACATCATACATGAAATTAAAAAAAAATAACATTTTTTTCTTTTAACGTTTTCTTTTACCTTTTCCGCTTATTAATGACTCTTTAATTGAAAATTTAATCGATTTAACCATGCGTAACACTTAAGTTTCTAACCTATTAATAAATAAATAAAAAATAAAGGAAAAATGTTAACTTATGTAATACACAAGTTTCTAACCTAACAATAAATAAACAAAAAACAAAGTAAAATGTTACAATACATCAAAGTTAATTTTTTTTCAAAAACATATCTTGACGACCATATGTGTTAAAAAATTATATTATATTTAATCAACCGATGTAATACACGTGTTTATTTAACCCATGCAGCACACGTTTTTAACGATGTATTTTTTTTTATAAAGTTATATTTATACAACACGTGTAATACACGGGGTTCTAACCTAGTATACTAATAAACAAAAATCTTTTTGTACACGTGTCACTCTCTGGTGCCTCATCCCTTTTAATAATAGTATTACATATTAATTTTTATACACAAAATATAATATAATATTAATTAATATAGTTAGAGATAAACATATAAATTCAAATTTAATTAATAATTATCTATAACAAATATAAATGTATCAAATAATATAATAAGTATAATATTATTTAATATATTTATAGATCAAACGTATAATTTCAAATAATTAATAGTAAATTACTTTTTGTAAAAAAAAAATGGAGAACCGAGAAACAATCTTAAAAATTCAACTTAACATGTTAAAATTCATTTTTTTAATTTTCGGCGTTTTTCTTTATAATGTAAAAGCATTTTTAATAAAAAAAATCCAAAACTAAAAATATAAAAAAATGTTTAAAAACAACTAGAAAAAATAGATCTTATAATATTAACTTAACATGTTAAAAATCATTTTTTTAAATTGTTTTCAGCATTTTTCCTTATAAAAATGGTTAGAAACTATTCCAACTAAAGTGATTATGTGCTAACTAGTAATAAGACGCGCGCGGTACTTCGTAAATATCGAACGGATTAGTCCAAACGTTATGTGATGTGTTAACCATATGAAAACGCACGTTTTAACGTATCCGATTGAACTCAATGTATCCTTTAGTTGCATTGCAATTGGATCAAAACGTAATGTAAATCGAATTTATATCGTACAATCATAACGTATTATACGCGACCTGACAAACTCGAATTTATACTGTCAAGGCAAAAACTCTCGAGGGAGTCAAAGTGGTACTTACAAAGTTCATAAAAAGTTAAGTGGTTCAAAATTGCATTTCGTAAGCTTAAGGGCTAAGAAATGGTAAAAATAAAATTTGATAAAGTTTTGGGGTAAGAACTAAACTATAACAAAGTTGGGGCTCAAAAGAAAACTACCACAAATTTGGGGTGTCAAAAGCAAAGTATTTGTAATATGGAGTAGTTTGTTATTATTATTATTATATTTTTAAAAAGTGAACATTTTCATCATTATAATATTAAGCGTTTTAAAGTTCGGAATATACCGTTTGGATGTGTTTAATCTTATTTATGTTTCATTAAAAGTTTGGATCAAAATTAAACGGGTCAAGTATAATTGATATTTGACAATAATGGTACCGGTACCAATATCCATTTCTATAGTTTTCTCGACGTTTCAGTATAAATTTCATTAAAAACGGACTTGTATTTGCAATAGAGTATGTTTGGATAATATAAGTTATATCAAGTATCGGTACCATATCACTACCGTGAATAAAAGAATCGATACCGTCCAAACAACATCAGTACTAATATTCGTTTTTATATTTTTCACTTGATATAAAACACGTGTCTATCACTATACCAAATGCTAATATTATATCAATAATGTAAGAAAACAACCCGATACCACCTGAAAACCCGTCCCGTAGCATAGTGACACCACCAATTCTTCATGATATAACAATAGTTAAGTAACTTATAATTCACATATTTGTTAAAAAGTTATTTAGTAAAATCGAAATATATTAGGAAAGTCGATACACAAACATAAGATTAAAACAAAAAAAGCAAAAAAGAAATGATAAGCATTCCCATAACCCAAAACATTACTGCATGACATATTTTACATGATGAACAAAAACTTGTAACATTATCTGGAACACCAACACGGCAACACCTATAAAAAATTAGAAAGTATCCAGTGAACACTTGATGAAAGAGAGATATAAAAGGAGATAGAGTCGGTTACAGTTAAAAGATGAAACAAACAAATTGATGTTCAAAAAACACACAATCCGGGTCATCAAATCTCCGTACACAGATCCGTTAAGTTTTCGTCACTTATCAAATCTCCGGTCACAAATCCGTTAGGTTACCGTCTGTTATCAAATCTCCGACCACAGATCCGTTAGTTTTCCGTTTCTTATCCAATCTCTGGCCACCAGATCCGTTCGGTTTTTTATATTTATTAAATCTCCGTGTAACAATTGTGCTTGTAATCATTATGAACAGTTCAATTATCAATAAAACAATGTTATTTTATTCCAATGTTTGTTTGGTTGTGTTTTACATTTTTCATGTTTTGACTTTTGTTTAATTTCAAACTCTACATCGTTTTCTGGAGAATTATACGCTAACTGGTGCTTAAACGTACTCAGTTTAACGTGACAAATACTCCGGAACATCAACATATACTCAACATACCTTAAATAACCTTTACATAACTTAGAAATAAGTTTTGAAGGCTTTGGTATAGCAAAAACAAGTTAATTCGCTTACAGGGACTAAACTTGACAAACTGCGAAAGTATGCCAATTTGAACTATAACAAACATTCCGGAACATGTCCATAAGTTAAACATACCATAAATATCCTTTACATAGCTTAGAAATAGGCTTTGAGGGGTTTGGTATGCTAAAACAAACTTTTGGATCATTCAGGGGCTAAAAGTGTCAAAAAGTGCACAAGTTTGCACTTTCGCGCATAACTTACGTTCTGAATACATCCGGACATCCAAAATTTATGTAAGCATCCTAATATTATGCCTTAGTGTTTGGCATGAGAAAAATCCATTCGTCGCGTCATTTGGATCGTTTTTCGCGCTTATGCGCATTCCGTCGTAATTAAGCGAACATCGCGTTCGTACGGCCAAACGAACCAACATCCGACATATTTTTGGGCATGTTTCATGTCCACAATGTTTAGGCATCATTTTAGGGCCTTAAAGTTGGCTTTACGGGCCTTAAAAGTGTCGGAAATGGCTTAAACACGCAACAGGGACCTAAACTGTAAATTCTGAAACTTGGTTTCTGATCAGGACCCTCAGGCGGGGCGCGTAAGGTTTGTCCAAATCCTTACGCGGGCCGCGTCAGACTCCCAGAACAGATAAGATCAATTAGTCAGCAGATTTCAGCTGATTAAACCACAACCACACAATCAATACTTGCCCTTTCAGCTCACTAAGGGTCATTTTCAGTAACCACAAGTTTTCGACAAATGTACGCACGAGATTCGATCACGTTTTTCAAGAAACGATCCTAACGGTTCGGGAAATACTATAAATACCCCACCCCCTTCTTGCAAAAACCCACACAATTTGATCAAGAGCTCTAAGTTGGAACCTTTGTTTCATACCTGAGCCATTTTGATCTAGATTAGCATTCGGGGACCCTCCGTAAGTATTCTTTCGCTCTTTTATTCGCTTTTCGAGTCCGAAAGTCAACGTTTTGTTGACTTTCTGCATTGACCAGCCTATGGTCAACCCGAAGTTCATGGAACTTCATAACGTGAGTGTGATCACGATGGTTATAGTCCGTAGTGACTATACCTACTGATTACCACGTTATCTAGGCTCAGTGACAAGTCGTAGTTTCGGCCAAAATGTGCATTCTTGCATATTTTGTAACCAAACTACTCGTGAGCATCAAATCCGTTTGTTTTGATGCCAAACCTGTTTTCTAATCTTAGTTAAGCATGTTCTAACATGCTTAGCTCGTCACTTTTAGTTTAGTGCTTATATAGGGTCGTAAGGTAAGCGATCTAAACCATCGCTTATACTTTCGAACCCGACCCATTTGGTCGATCATTAGGATCCGACCAAACACATTAGGTGACCATAGCTATAACCTTCCGAGGTTATGCCTTGTGGTCACGATGTTAGGCGTTCCAAACGCGTTCTACGCGAACGACGCGTTAAGGTGGCATAATCTACCTAAACGGGTCGTGATGGGTCGCAAGCACTTAGGTTAGGTTTCATTTTAGTATGTAGGCTTTGTTAAACCATATTACACGAGTCTCCATACTCGTTTGGTTTACGAACCCGCATACTATCCCATCCTTCCGATTTGGTCCGGTATATTAACATAGCTACCTATTAGGTGCCGTTTGATATCCCGTGATCTTTAGCATTATCTGGTTATTATACAAGGAATTCAAAGCAATCTCAGGTGAGTACATTGAACCCCTCTTTTACTGTTTTCTAAACTGTTTTGGGGTGAAACACATGTGCCTATCTGTTACATTCATGCTTTCCATGTTTTCACATCATATGCCTGCTATGTTGTTAGTACATTATAGTACACGATTTCATTACATTTCATGCTATGTATGCCCATTGTGTACGTACTTAGTACATTGATTTACATTACATTCCTGTTGCATATGTTTACTCAGCATATGGACACATTGATTTACATGAACATTTCTGTTGCATATGTTTACTCAGCATATGGACACATTGATTTACATGAACATTTCTGTTGCATATGTTTACTCAGCATATGGACACATTGATTTACATGAACATTTCTGCTGCATATGTTTACTCAGCATATGGGCACATTGATTTACATGAACATTTCTGCTTCGTATGTTTACTTAGCATACTTAGTACAATTGTTTACATCACATGCCTTCATTTTGTTATGACATTTGGTTTGTTTAACATGGGACAATGCATGCATTAACATTGATCACGCCGTTCGATAGTAGGTAGTGGTACCATAGGAATTGACAACTCCCGTTCCTGAAATCCTGGGTTTGATAGGATTGTAAGGAATGACCGAATTCGATATACATAACTTAGACAAACCTTTAATTTGTTTAAGGGTTTATCGCCACAGTCTCAAGGCTTGGATGTATGCATATTTCACAATACCGCATAAATGTTAATATCAATAGAGCATGCATTTTTCCACAGAACATAACGTTGATTTAAACCACGTTTTACTTCAACGACTTGTTTTGTGCATTTTACATATGGTTTAAGTTGATACATTTCGCTTACTGTACATGATACATTTTGGGATACACATTACATGATTTACATTGAACATAAACACGTTGACATTGACATACACATTTGGTGGTTTACATTGAACATAGACATTTGACATGATTTACACAGTAACACTTGACAATTGTGTTATACAAGAACAATCTTACATGGTGGATGGTTTGGGTAAATGGTTTGAGTAACGTGGAGTATGTAATATGATGCAAATATGGTGGATACGCCGCTGGTACTTCCTATATATAAATGTTTGTATAATATTACATATCTTAGCGTTATCTAAATCATTTCGGTTTAGACATATAACATTTTATACAAATAACATACTTTTTATAAAACATTGTCTTACAAAACAACTTATCTTATTCAACTCATTTTACTAGGTCATTCATTTAACCTTACGTTCATCTATACATATCATCTGATATTATCGTTTTTCAAATGGTTTACAAAGCGAGACAAATTACAAGGTTCATGACTGACTGTTATTAAACATTTCTTTAAAACTCAAGTCATGAATCTCACTCTCACAAAACCTATGTATCTCACAGGCATTTTTATGCTGACGTACCTACTTTCACATGTGTTTTCAGGAGCTGTTCCATAAGATGTTGATCACGATACTAGGGCGGACCTGTGCCTTAGAGACTAAAAATGAAGATAGAACTAGTATAACTATGTTTTGAATTCTGTACTTCCTTTTAAGACAATGTAACACCCGTGTTTGATAAATAAAATGTAACTTTAATTTCCATGGTTGTATAACAATTAATTCTGTCCACAACACTCCCCGACGTTTTCCGCCGCGGTTGCATGTTATACGCGGTCGGGGTGTGACACTCCGACCACCAGATCGGTTAGGTTTTCGATTAAATTGCCGGCGGCTACCAGATCTGTTAGTTTCTGATATGGAAGACAAAGAAGAAACTCACTCACATCAATCCGCCGGATCCGGATCTGAAGACTCGCAGCGATCTAATCCACGGATCTCCGTCACGTTGCCGTACGCCGCACCGCACGTTGCCGTCCGCCGCACCGCTGCAGATGACGTTGACCTTAGTGCTACCGATTCGGTATATCTTAATTGTTTTTGAATTCAGATCGGGCATAATTTGAGAATTGATTTTGTTGAGAATTGCTGTGTTTGAACACGTTTTTACTTTTTAGTCTTTACATTGTTCTTACAAATTAGATGACATGCATATAAGACAAAAACGGAGACGTATGGCAGAAACTTTGTCTTTTAAGATGTTATATAATGTGTAAAAATAAAAAAAATAGAAAATAATAAAAGATAAAATGATACCTTTATCTTAGATATAGGTGCTTTGATTTTTGAAACCAAGTCATCACCAAACTTTAGAATTAACACATAATAATAAATCTAAATATTAGGTACGTCGAATCGCTCACCACTTGCTTGATGCTCGCTCGGAACTCGGAAGTTGTTTGGTAAATGCTCATTCGATTTGGGGCTTAGTTATAAACGAGTCCCTATGCTCAGTTTGGTTTGTAAATGAGCCAAGCATAAACAAAGGTCCACACGACTCGGTTCGGCTCGAATTATTATTTTTAATTAGGATATATAGACATATATACATATATAAACACGTATAGGGTGAGAGTTGGCTACAAAGTCCATTTTTCCTACAAAATGTACAAAGTTATAAAACACCACAATTTCAGCTATAAACACACTCAAAACCCACAAATAATAAAGTGAAAATTACTAAAACGCCATATTTGTGGGTTTTGTGTTGTGTTTTCGATGATAAGCCTCTGATTTTCGAATGACTAACATTAGTGTGTTTTATGTTGGTTATCATGTTGTGTTTTATATTCATAGTTCTATGATGGTGTGTTTGAAGTTTTTATGGACTTTTAGGGTTTGAATATTGTGTTTTAGTGATCTTCACTCTGTTATTTGTGGGTTTTAAGTGTGTTTTATGGCTGAAATTGTGGTGTCTTATGACTTTGTACACTTTGTAGGAAAAATGGACTTTGTAGCCGAACTCCACCCAACACGTATATACACAAATTTATATATATACACACACCCCTATATACACACATACATACATATATACATAAATATAAATTAAATTTATAGGTTTATATATACCACTCTGTTAGATTTTGGTTCACTATATACAAATTTACAACTATATCTATACGTACTAACCCAATCACGCTAATAAAAAAATTACGTCAAATCTAAAAGTTAAACCCTAAACTGCTAAACGACAGTCTGCTCATTGGCTCGATGTCTCATGCTGTTACCCTAAGTCGATCGTCTCCTGCTATCAACGTCATTATTCGTGCAATATGATCATCGCCTCATCGTTCATAACATTCTAATTTATAAGAACAATATTATTCCATGAAATGTATGCCTGTTTTTAAAGACATAAAAACTTGAGACCCAACATTGTCACTATTTATCTCCGCAAATTTAAATCGGACGACACAGTTGTCAAAATCGCTCGAAGTTTGCTTGACGCTCTCTCGGGATATTCATTGCTCGGAAAACGCTCGATTTTGAGGCTCAGATTTAAATGAGCCGCTCAGTTCGGCTCGGCTCGTGAACCGCCCTACTAAATATATAGGTAATTTCACCATTTTACTCATACTTATTGATGCGACATAAATAATGGCGGGTAATGCGAACCTGACGACCCAAGAAATGAACCCGAATCACGTCAACATGGATAAGTAAGGATGGTTTGCATCAATGGGATGGTGGTTGATTGACAAATGCAAAACCTTTAAGTACTTTGGGAGGAAGACATTTTAGATTCATGTCTTACAAACACTAGATCGGAATAAAAAGAAATTTGCCGTTTAAAGAAAAAGGTAAGGATGGTTTGCATGGGGAGTCAAAGTCTTTCATGAAGATTGCTATTTTAAAGGATTTTTTACTTTTATGAATTTATTTGATTTATCATTATCGTTTTAGTATATATCTACTGTAAGAATATGAAAGACTTGATTGATATTATTGATAGGTTTGATTACAATATATAGAGATCACAAGGAACCCTAGAAACCTAATCGAGCCCGTGGGCTTACACTAATAAACCCTAATCTAAGAATGCAGTCCAATACTCCCCCGCAGTCTGAGCGGTAGAAAATCGAACGCTTAGACGGAAAAAAAACAAACAAAACAATAAAAATAAATTAGTCTCAATCTCGGTTCTTGACTCGTAGGTCCAAATTTCTGCCAAAAAAACCTGGTTTTGCCAAAAGAAATAACAATCTGTATTCTACTTCACATTAAATCGGTGTACGGCTTCCACTGCTTTAGTTTCTTAGTTCTCGGAATAATAACACAAGACAAGCAAGATCCCAGTCGGCCATGGCAAGGCGAACAAGGAAGAAAGACTGTAGAAGACAACCGGCGACCATGGTCGAGCGCGGTGTGTCTAAGAGAGATGGTGAAGGCCGGTGACCGTGGTCATGCGCGGCTTCAAAAAGAAGTGAGATCCGTAGATCAAAGAAAGAGATCTGATCAAACCATGGTTTGATAGGCTGAGATCGGTGGCGGCGGACCGTGGACCGGTGAACGAAAGAAAGAAAAGAAACAAATAGACATCTGGCGATTGTGGTCGTGCAGCTGTGTGTCGAACCGAACACTGATGACCGTAGTCAGGCGAGGACTTCGAAAAGAAGTGAGACCCGTAGACCCAAGAAAGATAGAGGGCGAAGGCCGGTGATCATGGTCAAGAGGCAACAAGAGAGAGAATATAGATACGTAGATCTAAGTGATCAAACCGTGGTCTAAGATTGATGGCCACGGTGACAATGAACGACACGGCTGCGGACCATAGTACAGCATGCCGCATGTGATGCGGCAACACGACTGGCGGCTAGTGGACTGTAGTCCTGCTAGAAAGAGCGACTCAACTAAACGGCGGTGCCAGAGGGCCGTAGTCCTACAAAAGAACGGCGCGGCGTAGCGGCTCAATTTTCAGATTAGTTTGGCGGACAGGGGATATTGTTTGGAACCGTAACTGAGACTTTATTTAGAATGTGAAATAAGAAAAAAATGATAGGAAACGAACGGGGGCCGGACAGGGCGGCGGCAGTGTCGGCACGCTGCCCTGTCTAGGGTTTTTCTCAAGTGGTGACGGCTAGGGTTTTATTATTTTTGTGGCGCGGCGGAAACGGTATAGAGCGCAGGCTCTGATACCATGTAAGAATATGAAAGACTTGATTGATATTATTGATAGGTTTGATTATAATATATAGAGATCACAAGGAACCCTAGAAACCTAATCGAGCCCGTGGACTTACACTAATAAACCCTAGTCTAAGAATGCAGTCCAATATCTACTTTCCTTTTCCTTGTTTTTCACCGTAAGTTTGGGAGTACTTTTTTATTTCCTATATTATAAAACTTTATTTATTAGTATTTGGAAGATTGGTGGAATAAATCATTGATTGTTTACATCTGTTGAGCTTACATTTTATTAGTATTTGGAAGATTGGTGGAATAAATCATTGATTGTTTATATCTGTTGAGCTTACATTTTAAAGAACAAAAGAAAAATAAAGAAATGTCGATCAAATGACTTTTTCTTATACACGATCTTGCTAAAGCTTTAAAAACAATACCAATAACATAAACACTGTGTATCACTATTGCATTGTCCCCAAGCAGGATTCCTGTGTATCTTGTTACACAACTTTTGACACTTATCATAATCACAATTACCGCCGGGCAAATCATCATACCTACTACATGTGACTGGTTTACTTACGTTCAGCGTGCTCTCAGCGCCTTCGTTATTAATCTCAGCATCTAACACAAACCAATAAACGTAGTCAAAAATCCAAAATTCATATATGTTAAAAGCATATAATAAAATGAATCTAATCTACATTTTTTTGTAGATCATGTATTATATATATAGCTAAATAAAAACTCACATGTCTGTGTTGATGTTGTGATAACTAATAAAAGGGTTATAAGCATGCTAATAGGAAACTTCATCGCTTATGCTTTGTGCTTTATGTTCAAGGTTAGTGTTGACTTCTATTTTTAATATATAGATAAAGATAATGTCAACAAAAATAAAAGTATACATAATTGGATCAATTGTATTGTATCACATCCTTTCATACTGTATCATATCATATACTATCACATTATATCGTATCATATCCTTTCATATAGTACCATATGTCATATCATATCTTATCTTATTATATCGTATCTATCATCTCACATCATATCATATTATATTACATCATATATTGTTTGATATTACATCATATCATATTACATTATATTATAAGTTAGATTATAATTATAACAATTAACAAGCATAAAATTATTTATTTATTATCATCACTTTAACTTTCCACCTAATATTAAGAAAATCAACAAATAATTTGAAACGTATAACCGTTTACTTTTTATTTATAATATATCATAATATAATTTTATAAAATTTTAAGACTTTAAGTAATTTTAAAACATATTGTTGAATTTTAAATCAACTTTTGTCACGGCCCTTGACCCGGTTTGCCGGTTCGGAAGCCGTGGGACAGGAACCCGTGGTATTAATGGTTACTTGGCAACGGAAATTTTTAACAGGATCGTTTAAAATAGAAAATACCGGATTATTTTATTATTAATATCGGGACAAACCCCGTATTTTACAGTAAAGGAATTTCACTGGAAAACTCCCTAATTACAGAAAAAACATGTTTATTTATTTACTGAGCCACTTCACTCAAGATGGGGTGCTACGCAGCACTTTTCCTTGTTCATAGTAAATCACCTGAAACATGTTTTAAAAAGATTTGATCAGCGGGAAATATTGGCGAGTGCATTCCTTTTTATACCAGAGACGCATTGCTATAATTTACAGTATTAAGAGCGATTACAATTTCCCCTGTCTTATAATTATCTGGTCCAGTTGTCACTTGACTGGATCTATGACTGTGGTCATATCACTATTGGGTCCGTTACCCAAATTGACGTGTATCAAGATTTAGGCGCGCCCACCTAAAATTGATACTACAACAGTATTGTATACAAAACCCCACTTACTGCCATCAATTAAAGATTAGCAAAGACTTAATCCCTGTAATTATAACTGGAAAACATTTAGGGTTTTGCAAAGCAATTTGATAAAAAGAGAATGACTCACTTTGCAGATTTAAACGATCACATGTAGCCTACTGATTAAGCCGGTAAACCTAGTTAAATAAAAATGCAAACGAAACTAGATCAGTAACTTAATTCAACATTTACGATTTTCACGAGATTGAAACCCTCAAGACGAATGACAAAGTATAGCCCGAATTCAAGCAGCACTTAAACATCCATCGAATCTGTTTTAATCGATCGGACATTGTATCGTAGCAATGATCGAGTTATTACCCTGTTATCGTAGCAGAGGTTCGGGATTGTGATTGTTTTTGAAAGAAACAGCGTATAACTGAACGTAAGTTGCTTAATTTTTCGTCGTAACAAACATTTCATGCAAGTGCCAAACCCCTGAGTTATATACTGGATTTTGACCCCGCCCGCGTGTCGCACCGGCTGCCCGGGTACCTAGCGCGTGTCGCGTGGCTAGGCCACCTAGCCTAGGCCTGCCTTGTGTCCAGCATAGCCATGGTGAGTCGACAATTTTCGAAATTGCGTGTTTTAATATCGTTTTGAACGGATAATATCAATTAGGGAATACCCCCCTTGTGTTTTATGGGGCCCTGTTGCTGGTTTCGAGCTTTTTTTCAAATTTAGGGTCGTACTGTACTACTTGGAGGTTTTAATTAGGGTTTCTTAATGTACCTATTTAAAATAGGAAATAACAAATTTTGCAAGAGTTGTTACAACTTTCCTCGCGATTTTAATAGGCTATAAATTTTTCATATGTTAGTACATTTTTAATTAATCACTAAAACTAGCATTTTATTCTTTTTGATTAAGTATGCCATTTCTATAGTTTTTTTAATATTAAAAAAAGAAAAATTTCATAGAATAGTAACCAATTTTAAAAGTGTTCTAATTAGGTCACTGGTGTCGTTTTTATCACAATTAGATAACTTAACATTCAAATCGAGCCATGTCTTTTTTTTTCACTTGTCAAGAAAAAATTGGAGCATAAGATGCTGGGTCGAATTATTTTAATATATGAAATTATATTTATTAAAAATAAAAACCATTTAATTACATTAAAAATTAGAAAAACAAGTTACAATCCACGTCATCACTCGACGTTAGCATCAAATAAAAGAGAAAAAAGAAACAAAAATCCACATCACCACGGTTACCTATGAAATGGATGAAGAAACCCTTAATTTTAATAAAGAATGAATATTGAGTGACCTGATTGGAACACTTTTGAAACTTGAGTAACCTAATTGGAACACTTTTGAAACTTGTTACTATTCTAAAAAGTTACCCCTTAAAAAACTAACATATTACGTGATTTTTAACTTCTGTGTTTCTTATCACAACACGCAGGCGGGGGCGGAATTCTCAATTCCAAAATCTTGAATGGTTCCCCAGAGCCTCTGATAGTTGCGGACTGTGAACCGCTCCCCAGAAAAGATTTGTTACCGTATCTCGAGCCAATTCCGCACCAAATTAGCCCGGGGGTACCCTTGGGCTAATAGGTACTTCTCTATTTCCCTCTCGACCAAGATTTGATAGTCTATAATTTGCGTCATAACCTGCGGACTAAGCGGCCGGATATTTAGTTGATTCCGCAGATCCAAGCGGGTCCGGAGAGCTCTTCGGTGGACCTCGTCTGCCCATAAGGGTTCCGGGTCGACAGCCGCCGGAATCTGCTGCGGTTCCGCTATAACCGGACCCACTTGCCCATTTTGTTGCCAAGCATAGGGGGCAGGGGGTTCCGCAAAGAACCCGGAGGTATCGATGGGGGGAGTCTCTGGATTCCCAGAACAAAATGCCAATGACGGCAGGGGAAGGACGATTCCCAACAGAAAGATAAATAGGAAATCAGGGGTTTCCCACCTTGGTTGTAACCAACCTTTTTTTGTAACATATTATGACCAGGTACATCATCACATTTTACACCTGAGGAAGGTACAACCCAACTATGAAGTACATCAGCAGATGTTACAATAATACGTAGATGACTTTTGGCTGGTACAACCACTCGATTATCCACTTCTAATAAACGTAATTGACCCAAGTCTAGATCATCTTCTGGAATCGTATAACTGTCAAAAGTGAGTGACTGTTCATCGGAAATAATAAAGAGATACAGAGTATTACTATAAATAAACAACCAATAGATAGAATTAAATAGGCAGAAAGAAGCAATGAAAAAAAAAAAATTCAAGGACCATGCAGCTCCCGCCAAAGCAAGAAAAGCAGGAATGATAGCAGTTAAAGTTCTGATGAACTCCCTAAACATGAGTTGGTTTTTCTGTCCTTATTCATTATTTCATTTACGCCGAAATATTGCGCTAGGTTACTTTCGATCTCACATTCCCCCCGTACTACTTCCCAACCTTCTGTGAACATTTCTTCCTTTAAGCGTAAAACTTCAGATTTTAAGGCCTTTCCACTGCATAAAAAAAACTTGAATGAGATCTACGAAATAATCGACTCAAATAGATGGTTATCATAAGCTATTTCTTTTCCTCCTCTTCCAGTTCTATTAATAAAAAGGCCATCATGGACCAAGATCCAAAGGGATCAATCTTTTACACCGATGTATCATACTCTCTCGACCAGGTCATCATAAGAAATGCAATGCAAAATCTTTCCGAAGTGTTATAAAGAGGGAAGGCGCGCTACAACTAACATAACAGCCTCTTCCTTGCCCCCCTAAGAATCCAAGGGTGACCTTTGGATGTTGTCGTGACACTTTGGTTACGAAGGTTATCGGGGTCTAGGTTTATGGATGGATTCAGTAATCGAAAGTCCCTCCAACTCAATCAATATCAACAACATGTCGTGACCGGTTAGGCTTGGTTGATTTTGTCAGAAAAGAAAGTAGGTTTCGGGGGTTCATTGATTAGTACACCCCCGGTGCTGGTAAGGTCGGGACCGTGGTCGTACGTCTCTGGTTTGCCAGCCTATCTTCTTTCTGAGATTGACCAGGCAGCTGGGTTGGTTTGGCTATTCTTTTC